>NC_072732.1:148285180-148506386 GCF_026930045.1 Uloborus diversus | reverse complement strand
TAGTCGACGTACCACCAAACTCGCACCACACAGTTGTTTTCGAACAGTAGGCGTGGATGCGTGAACATCCGATTCGTTTTCTCATGCTGTTCTAAGGCCTGTGGAAGATGATTGTCTGTTCTGAGGACTGAGTCGTATCAAGTACCTGGCCTGCGCTGCATTGGATATTCGTGGACGATCACTGCCACTCTTTCTTATTGTGCTTCCGGTGCTCTTTAGCTTACTCAGTAGTCGAACAACAGTCGATTGCGAACAGTTTATTCTTTTTGCTATGGAATGTGACGACAATCCTTCTTTGTCTAATGGAACGGCAACACTCTTCCTTTGTAGTGTCAGTTGAACGTATTTCGATATACTGCAACTCATAAGTCAGATCGTAAATGAATGCGTTGAACGTTCAACCTGTTTCTTTTTTTTTTGAACAGTTAGAAGGATGATGCCTTGCGTCATGTACCGATGCAATTCCTGTTATATGATGCAAGAACCGTTAAATATTTCATAATTACTTATAAATGCTAAAAATATTTGGATTTCGCGGGTGATGCAATTTTTTTTACCACCACTGTATACAGCTATTGGCAAATTTAACAGGTGTTTCTAAATCAGTAGTTGCATGTATCAAAAAATTCATCCAGAAAGCTCCTTAACGAAAGTCTTGAATATTATCATTCATTTTTGCATTGGTTTTTTTGCGTTTGTTGTCCGTACAAGCACTAGGGAAAACTCACGATGGATTTCAGTTGCTGACGATCCTTTCTAAAATTCTAATTACATTCCACACTTAAAAAGTAGGGTATTTTTCTGTTTCACAATTTCAATCGGCTCTCATCGACTAGTAAACGATTACTACAACAAAACAAGCATTGAAGTAAGTAAAATGACACAACGTGTATCAAGTACAAATAAAAGCATTTAAAAAAGAGTTTAAGTTGCTGAATTTTGAATGCTTTTTTAAATGCTTTTATTTGAACTTTATACACTTTGTGTCATTTTACTTAATTTCACAGTACTAAGTTTTCCGCTGCTTTTTTACAAGCATTGAAGAGCTTCTTAAAGCGTAGTTAGACAACGTTGCCTGCGTGAAAATTCTTTAAGGACCCCATCAATTAAATATTAGTTACCGGACCTTAGTTTTGGAATAGCCTTCTTTTATGTAGCTTTTTAAACTATAAATTAAGAAAAATAGTTGGCCTACAAGTATGACTAATATGTTATGAATTTGGAGTAGGCCTGTATACTAACATATTTGTATGATTGAATATCAAACGTTTTATCTCTTTACGTTAGAAGTCTATGAGGTTTCTCACTAATATTAATGAAAAAATGTAAACCTTTTAGTAGTCGCAGCCCAGTTTTCAATCATAATCTTTATTTCCTCCCTTCTGTACACTTATTAAAAAGCAAGATAAATACAAAAATATTTTGAGGTTTTTGATATTAAAGTATCACTGATTCCTTAGTTAAAGGTTTGTACTTAAGCTATAGAAATTATATATATTTGTATATTTCATAAAATTCTAAATAAGGAATTCTCACTGCTCTTTTAAAAAGATAGTTTAGTGCAAAACTTTTTAGTCAGTTCTTTAGCTAAATAACTGAACTAAACGTCCGTCATTCACCTGAACATTTTTTAAGCTAATTAACATTAATTCAATTTTTTTTAAATATTTCCTCTCAAACTGTTACAATGTTATATTTTATGATTACAGTTTTACTTTACAAAAAATAGGTGTTTATTTTAGCTCAATTTCAGCTTTTATTATGTAATTTATTTCAGCTTTATTTTTGCTTTTATGTTTTTCGTGTAAATAACAGCTTTAATTTTCATCAACGATGCGTTATATTTTCGCTCGTGGAATCAAAAGCGCTATCATATAAAACATTCGCAACAAAAATTAATGATAAGAAAAAAATTTAATTTGAATTTTGACATCTTGAATTCAAATTATGTTTTTCGCAATCACGAGTGTATGTATGTAGGCATGTGTGTTTGTGTGTGGGGGTATGTGTATGTGTGTGTAGGCATGTGTGTTTGTGTCTGTGTGCTGTGTGGGGGCGGGATGTGTATGTGTGTGTAGGCATATGTGTAGGTGTCTGTATGTATGCGTGTGTGTGTGTTTGTGTATATGTGTGTAGGTGTATGTGTGTGTGCGTTTGTGTGTGTGTACGTGCGTGTATGTATGAGTGTAAGTGTAGGATATTGACGCAACCTGGAGACTTTGCTCGCTAGAGGAGCATCATCGTTAGGCGGCGGTCGACGGTGGTGCTGCAGAGGGTGTTGGTGGGAAAATAAAATGATAGTACATCAAAACATTCAAATGAAAGCAATAAGCAATCGTGATTGCTCAATAAAGATGAAATATTGATTGATATTAATAAGGAAATTATTAAACAAAGAAATCTTTAATACTATATATTATGTCAGTTTTTGTATGTTTTATACTCTATTAAATTATAATATATTGTTACAAATCCGGTAAATAGTAATTATTGTAGGAACGTAACCTGTAAATAATTTCCCGTAATGAATATACAACCCCTTAACATATGGCTAAAGTATACAACCCCCTATTCTTTTTTTCTTATTTCATTCACTGATTTTATCAATGGAAGTGTAGTTGTAGAACGTTGTAGCATTATTTGAGAGATTTCTTTTCGGTGTATTTAAGCCGTTAGCGATGGATAAACTGTTAGTTTCGATTCAGATTTCGAACTGAGAAGATTTTTGCTCTGTTTATAGCGAGGCATTTCGCTGTGTTGTTTTCGTATTTGGAAGTAAATACGTGTGTAAACGTTGAGTTTACGGTGTTGTGTGATAATTGCTTAATTGTTGATGAATAATTTAGCAGTTGTTGAAGATCTTTCCTGTACATAGTGTAAATAAATTTCCTGTGTTTTTATCAAGAACTGTGTCTTCATTTCAAAAAAGTGGAAGTCGCACCGAATCCGCTACAATTTGGCGCCCAACGTGGGGCTTCTTCTGGACTTTCTTGGAGTAAGTGTGACTTTGGACATTTTTTCATAAAGACTTTTTTTTGAATTAGGACTTTATTTTTATGGTGATTACTCGCGCAATGGATGAACCATTAAAACAACTTCTTGACGCAATCACCTCTGTGAAGAGTGATATGGCGGCTAATCAACAACAATTAAAAAGTGACTTGACTGCAAGTTTTACAGCTAATCAAGAACAATTAAAAAATGATATGGCAGCTAATCAAGAACAATTAAAAAATGATATGGCGGCTAATCAAAACCAATTGAAAAGTGATTTAACGGTGCTGAAAAATGACCTAGTTTCTAACCAAGAGGAAATTAAAAACGATCTTACTTCGGTAAAGACTGTGATGGAAAATAAATTTAATGAGATAGAGCATCGAGTTGATGCTATTGAAGGAAAGTTTGCGGCAGTTGAAGGCCGATTCATCGCAGTGGAAAATAAAATCGAAGAGAAATTTGAAGAAAAATTAAGTTCCGTTGAAGGCCGATGCAATGCTGTAGAAAATAAACTGGAAGAAGCAGATAGAAAATTTCATCAACTTAAAGAAGACATCTTTAAAGACCTGGAAAGGAGATTGGCGACCGCGGAAAGCAGCTCTGTACAGTTTGGCGCTCCCACATCGGTTGCTCGACCGTCCCTTAAACTTGCCACATTTGATGGGAAAACTTCGTGGCAGGTTTACAAAACTCAATTCATGATAGTGGCGGAAGCGAACGGATGGGACTCTGCTACAAAGGCCTGTCATCTTGCAGCATCCCTGAGAGGTGACGCAGCGGACATTCTCCAGACCCTTCCGGACAGCCAGCGCCTGGATTTCGCCGCCCTCACAGCTGCGTTGGAGCTTCGCTTCGGTGAGAAGTGCCAGAAAGATTTCAGCCGACTCCAGTTGAAGTCCCGTTTCCAGAAAACTGGGGAAACCCTGCAAGAGCTTGTGGCGGACATCGAGAGATTGTCTCATCTTGCTTTTTACGACTGCCCTGCGGATGTTCGAGACAACCTGGCACTCAACTAATACATCGACGGGGTTCGAGATCCGGAAATCCAGAAAGCTCTACGGATGGCGGATGTCAAAGACCTGAATTCTGCCGTGTTGTATGCGATGAGATACGAGGCCGCCCAAGAAGCAACCCGTGTGGATCGCCATCTAATCCGGACTCAGGAAGCTGATGAGTCTGATTCCAGGTCGTCCCACCTCGCTGAACTTGAGAGACAACTCGGTGACTTGACAAGACATCTGAGCAGCATAACAGCCCAAAAGAAACAAGAGCAGAAGTGCTGGAAATGCGGTAGTGAAGGACACCTGCGAAGGAGTTGTCCGGCTCGCCAAGCTACGCGAGGGAAGGAAATCACCACCACCAGAGCTCTGCAGATTTCCTCTTCTAGTAGCGGCAGTAATGGACTGTTTGTTTACGCATACGTAAACGGGTTTCCCTGCGAACTGATTATTGACACTGGAGCCAATGTTACAATTATTAGAACAGATGTGGCTCGTCAATTTGGACTCAACATTCTTTGGACCCCGCCCTGCGTTACCCTCCAAACTGTGACAGGTGACAAGATCGAGATTGAAGGTAAAGTAAACTTAGAAATTGTGTTTGGAAATGCCACTTACCATCATACGGCATTCGTTGCTGCTATCACGGACCCCTTCATTCTCGGATTGGACTTTTTAAAGAAGTATGACTTCAACCTCGACTTCAAGACTAATGAGCTGCACTCGATGAGAGAAGACATAGCCGTTTTCCCCGCAGAAAGTGATGTAAAATCCGCTCATCAGATAATAGCCCAAACAGATTTATCGATTCCCTCAAGGTCAGAATCATTAATACCTGGCTCCATTGAAGAAAGCAGTAGTTTTCGATTTGGACTCATTGAATACCCCAACCTAAACAATAACCTAAAAGGAGTGCTGGTAGCATCTACGCTTGTGGACCTTTCTATGGATGTAATTCCTGTGAGAGTCGCCAACGTGAGTGAAAGGCCCAGGAATATCCGAAAAGGTGATGTGTTGGCAACTTGTACTCCAGTAAACTGCATCATTAGAAGAATCAATTCCCCTGAGACTGTGTCTTCTGAGTCCTTGACATCGAAGTTAATTGGGAGTGCGCCGTTATCGAATGATCAAAGAACTGCTGCGGAACAATTGGTGGACGACTTCAAGCATCTGTTTTCATCTACATCGGAGGATGTGGGCCGGACGGATTTAACGCAGCATAGGATCTATACTGGAGAACACCCCCCTATTAAACAGCATCCAAGACGACTACCGTTTGCCAAGAAGGAAGAGGTCGAGACCCTCCTGAAAGAGATGCAGGAGAATGATGTCATCGAACCCTCATCCAGTCCTTGGGCCTCTCCCATCGTCTTGGTCCGAAAGAAAGATGGCTCCACCAGATTTTGTGTCGATTACCGGCGGCTGAATGAAATCACCAAGAAAGACAGTTACCCTCTTCCACGGATAGACGACACCTTGGACACTCTGTCCAGACACAAGTGGTTTTCGACCCTGGACTTGAAGAGTGGCTATTGGCAGGTTGAGATACACCCTGATGACCGAGAGAAGACAGCGTTTACAACTGGACAAGGCTTATGGCAGTTTCAAGTGATGCCCTTCGGCCTCTGCAATGCACCAGCTACGTTCGAGCGTCTTATGGAGACAGTGTTAAGAGGACTTTCTTACGAATCCTGTCTGGTCTACTTAGACGATATCATCATCGTGGGACGCAGCTTCGAAGAACATCTGGCAAATCTTAGGAAGGTGCTGCGAAAGCTTAAGGAAGCCAATCTGAAGTTAAGCCCGTCCAAATGTAATTTGTTCCGCCGGGAAGTGAACTACCTTGGTCACATCATCTCTTCTGATGGTGTACAAACCGATCCAGAGAAGGTATCTGCTGTCAAGAGTTGGAGTCGTCCCGAAAACATCCATCAGCTGCGAAGTTTCCTGGGGCTCTGCACCTACTACAGGAAGTTTGTAAAGGGTTTTTCCAACATTGCACGACCTTTGCATAAGCTGACGGAGAGCAAGCAAAAGTTTGAATGGTCCAAAGAATGCGAAGATGCATTTCTACGACTGAAGGAGGCTTTAACATCAACGCCTATCCTCGCCTATCCTCAGCCTGAAAAATCCTTCATCCTGGACACTGATGCGAGCAACGAGGGCATCGGAGCTGTTTTATCCCAAGAAATTGACGGAAATGAACATGTCATCGCTTACTGGAGCAAATGCTTATCAAAGTCGGAGCGAAATTACTGCGTCACCAGAAAGGAGTTACTGGCCATAGTGAAAGCTGTAGAACACTTCCATCATTACCTCTACGGCCGAAAATTTCTGCTTCGGACAGATCATGCCTCATTAACTTGGCTTTTGAACTTCAAGAATCCAGAAGGCCAGATAGCCAGATGGATACAGCGGCTCCAGGAATATGACATGGAGATCAAGCATCGAAAAGGGTTATCTCACGGTAATGCTGACGCTTTATCAAGGAGACCCTGTCCTGAGAACTGCCACTATTGTTCCCGAATCGAGAAACAGTATGGAACGACTAGCCCTATCGCCTATCAGGTGACAGTGACTCCAACATCATCAGAACCTGATCCATGGAGTGATGACCAAGTTCGAAAAGATCAACTTGAAGACCCCGACATAAAACCAATTTTAGAGTTCATGGAAAGTGACAGTCGACGACCTAGCTGGCAGGACGTTTCCATCTTCAGTCCTGCAAAAAAAAGATACTGGGCTTTATGGAACTCGCTCCATTTACGGAACGGCGTGCTACACCGAAAATGGGAATCTGACGACGGCAAAACATCTAGGTGGCAGTTACTACTTCCCCGATCAAGGATTTCAGATGTTCTGCAAGAAATACATAGTAGTGCGACTGGAGGACATTTTGGTGTCTTGAAAACCCTCAATAAAGTTCGGGAGCGTTTCTTCTGGAGCAAGGCGAAGGATGACGTGGAGAAGTGGTGCCATTCTTGTGACGCCTGTGCTGCTCGTAAAGGACAGAAGAAGAGAAGCAGAGGGAAGCTACATCTGTACAACGTTGGAGCTCCTTTCGAACGAATTGGGATCGACATCCTGGGTCCTCTACCAAGAACTGCTGATGGGAACAAATACATTCTTGTTTCCATCGACTACTTCACCAAATGGCCGGAAGCATATCCCATTCCAGATCAAGAGGCTACCACCGTAGCAGAGACTCTAGTCCAACATTGGATCTCGAGATATGGAACACCTTTGCAGATTCATTCCGATCAAGGGAGGAATTTCATCTCTGCTGTGTTTAAGGGCCTATGTCAAATTCTCGGAATTGAGAAAACTAGGACAACACCACTACACCCACAATCGGACGGCATGGTGGAGAGTTTTAACCGCACAATCCTGAACAATCTCTCACTTATGGTATCCAGAAATCAACAGGATTGTTACAAGAAGCTACCTTTGTTCCTGCTGGCCTACCGCAGTGCTGTCCACGAGACTACCGGATATGCCCCATCTCAGATGCTCTTCGGACGAGAGCTTCGGCTACCTTGTGATCTCGTCTTCGGTCGTCCTCCGGATGCGCCTGCATCGCCTGAGGAGTACATCCAGGATCTCCAGGCCCGGTTGGAAGACGTTCATAACTTCGCACGAGAGCGAATCAACATAGCGGCGGAGAAGATGAAGACCCGATACGACACAAGGTCTACTGGACATGAATTCAACGAAGGCGACAAGGTTTGGTTATGGAATCCCATCCGACGGAAAGGTCTTTCACCCAAGTTGCAGTCGCATTGGGATGGACCTTACAAAGTCCTTAACCGACTAAATGACGTCGTAGTGAGGATCCAAAAATCACCTAATGCAAAACCTAGGGTGGTACATTATGATCGGTTAGCCCCATACTATGGCCATAGTTCATGAGTATTACGTAAACAACCATGGTTGATAACATAAAAGTTGTAGATAATTTTTGCTTTTAATGTTTAGTAATATTTCTTGTTTTATTTTGTTTTCTGTATCTGTTAGTTATTAATTAATGTGTATATTTGTAAACTTGTGATAGAAATTTGGCACCCTTTCTGGGGATTGCACTGCCCGGGACGTGCAGTCCTTAGGAAGGGGGCAATGTTACAAATCCTGTAAATAGTAATTATTGTAGGAACGTAACCTGTAAATAATTTCCCGTAATGAATATACAACCCCTTAACATATGGCTAAAGTATACAACCCCCTATTCTTTTTTTCTTATTTCATTCACTGATTTTATCAATGGAAGTGTAGTTGTAGAACGTTGTAGCATTTTCTAGAATATTTGAGAGATTTCTTTTCGGTGTATTTAAGCCGTTAGCGATGGATAAACAGTTAGTTTCGATTCAGATTTCGAACTGAGAAGATTTTTGCTCTGTTTATAGCGAGGCATTTCGCTGTGTTGTTTTCGTATTTGGAAGTAAATACGTGTGTAAACGTTGAGTTTACGGTGTTGTGTGATAATTGCTTAATTGTTGATGAATAATTTAGCAGTTGTTGAAGATCTTTCCTGTACATAGTGTAAATAAATTTCCTGTGTTTTTATCAAGAACTGTGTCTTCATTTCAAGAAAGTGGAAGTCGCACCGAATCCGCTACAATATTTTGTTTTGCTTTGAATAAATAATGAACTTTAAGACTTTTCTTCTTTTTTCTTTTTACTTGCTCTCCACCTGGACGGACATTTCTCTACACAAAGAAGGCTCCCCACAGATTGAAAATTGTTGGAATAATGCACTAATAGTGAAAAATAAAAAAAAAATAAAAAAATAAGTTTGTCAAAGCGATGAAAGTAGGGGAAATGCTCTTGCTAAATAGAAAGCTCTGTCCTGGGGGGAAATTAGCTTAAGAGTTCCAATTGTTCAAGGTGTTTCCCAACCTAGCAATTATCCCAACTTAAAAAACTGAAAAAATATTGCATAAGAAAAAAGACTTACCTACAATATGTTCTTTTCAACCCGAAGCGAATTTCAAGAAAATTTCATGGCTTCAAAATTTTGGAGCTCTATCTTGTCATTTTCTTCTGAGAAAGTGAAAGCAATGTAAAGCAAAAAAAAAAAAAAAAACCCTCGCTTTAAAATCTTAATCTCTTGCATTAATGAGAAATTTTCAGAAGTTAGGTTCTTTCTTGTTCTGTCAATGGTGATGGAATAAGAAGTTGGAATTAGGCACCTTTAAAGCATCCAATGGCTGAAATAAATAGAAAAGGAAATAGGAATCCTACCTCTCTAATCGCAAGGAGGGAGAGCGAAATCCGCTTAGGTAATTTTAGGCTGAAATGCTTTTAATCCTTTAGGGAAATTTGCGCTTTCTTTTAAAACGAAAGTTGGGAACACATACTGCTTGGAATTGAAATTTCTTTGACTTTCCTTTTCTCTTTCACGATTTACAGTAAATTTGAAAGTATGTTTTGTGGAATAAAGAGCTGCGATAGATAGATTATGTTGCAAGATATTCAAATATCATATTTAGGAAATTTTCCACAGAGTTCTTCAAAGACCTTTTTCAAAAAAAAAAAAATCAATTTCTATAGTGATCGGTATTTTCTAACCTTTTACAAATAAGCATTTCAACAGCATGAGTACTCTTAATAATTTTTCAACAAAAAATTTGCCATTTAAAATCTTCGCATTTTGTTTGTAATTAAAGAAAACATTCAGATTGGAAATTGAATGCATATTATCACAACATACTTTGTTATTTGCTAACTTTGCAATTAAAATTGATTTTTTCTTCAAAAAGGTATTTTTTCACTTTTGGATTTACTAAAAAAGAAAAAAAAAACTTTTTTCTAAAAAAAATTTTGCGGAAGAGACTCCGCGTGATAGTAATGTTTCGTTAGATTGTTCAACCTTCAATGTGATAGCGCATCTCAATGTAAGATAATTCCGGATCTTAATTTAACATTACAACGCCTCAATATAAAGTTAATTCAGAGACAAAAGCTGTAAATATTTCACACTCAGCTTATATGCCTCTTAAGTTTTATCTTGCCACAGTGGAGAAATAGTACTGTCTGTCCATCGATTATAATATCCCTTATTAATATCCTGAAATGGATGTATCTATTAGTTTATAGGGGTGTTAGTTGGTTTGTTTCAGATGTGCACTTTTGCCTCTCTATTATTTAGCTTAGTTTTGTAAAAAGGAAGGTTTGACCACAGCAACATTTTTTAAATCTATGTATATTCGATCTATATTCTCACGGCAAAAATTAATTGATTTATTTATTCACGACAAAGTTTTGAGCTTACCATTTTGCTTTTACGTTCTTGAACGAAATGAAAATGTTTTATTTTCTTTTCTATAGTTACACTATTTCCATGGTAACTATTATTGTTTCCCCTTATTTTATTTTTAAAAAAACAATAAAAATGAATAGGGCACTAGTGATATTATAAAACGCGTGCATCAAAATCCCATCGTTAATTTCCCTTCTCCCCTGCTAGATTTATTCAGATGGAATCGTCTTTACGTGGCACTCTGCCAAATTACATACAATCGTGGTCAAACAGTGGATGATAATGTACCTCCGTAACACGTGAACGTCCAAGGTTGAAAAATATTCATCTATTACAAAAAGGAGGTTACTAATCTACAATAAAATTAATTCGACTTTACATCATTGTACTAATAGTTATTGCTGTTATTAATTATTATCTTTCAAAACAATTTTAGCCGTTATTTTTTCAACCATTTTAAGTTTACTTTAACTTTGAGAGAGATTTCTTTTTTTGTAAATGTTTAAGTAACCCAATTTCTCTTCAATATAAATGTTCTTTGTAGTTGTATAAGAAACATCGCAGATGAAAATCAAAAATCTCCGCAAAAGTAGAGAATGAACAAATTGAAATATAAGTGCCAACTCTAATATTAACAACATTCTAAAACTCTCCCGAACCAGCAGCATGGAAATTGTGTCCCAAACACAAAGTGGTATGATTTATAAAAATAAATAATTGTGGCTGCTGCAAAATCATTTCTTTTTAAATGATGATATTTCAGAAGGGTTGTCAAACGAGTGATAAATGGACTTTCTACAATTTCAGAAGGTTGCTATCGTTTATTACAAAAGTGGTCTATTGGTTAATTTGTCAGCGTCATGGTAGCAGGCTTTTTTTTTTCCAAGTCCACTTCCTTAAAGTGATTTTTTTAGCTATGATTTTTTCTCACAAAACTGTCAAGGATAAAACTCGAATATACGTTTCTTTTTTGCGTGATGTTGAAATAAATTCCATTTCTTTTACTAAGTGTAATTGAGATGGCTTATCACATTTAATGCTCACAATGTTACAGCATTTAGAAATTTTCATCCGTCTCATAGGAAAGAAAAAATCGCGCATAGTTAATCATTTGTTTTCATTATTTTATTCATTACACGTCCTGATATGCACGGCATGCTAAAATAAGGAATGTACCTTTTTATTCTTGAAATTAGTACTTAATATTTTGTACTTATGCAGCCAATTCTGCAATATTCATTACACCCATCCAAAACTTGAATTAATTATTTAATTCCACATAAATAACACATTTCGACTATTAATTTGTTGAAAAATGTTTTTGGGATTTTTTTAGAAATAAGTTATTTTTTCCCACCTACGAAAATCAACCGTTATGTTAACAGTTCCAGAATATTAATTTTTTCATAATTTTTAAAGCTTTTTTTGTCTAACTCTTAGTTAGATGCCAGATAATGATATGAACCTCCAGATTGGAAATATATAGATAAAAACCTGTTTTAAAGCTAAATGTTTAAACGTTTCCCACGAAAAACGTGGTTTTTACCTTATAACTTTAATTGACCATTATTTGAAAACTAATTACTTCATGCTTTTAGATGTTTATATCCCAGTAATATATTTAATTCCATAGTTGCAATGTTTCAAATGTCAAGAGATGGCATTTTCTTTGCTGGAGCTGTTGGCGTAAATAAAAACTTTGAAATCGTGGTTTTGAAAAACTAAAGAAAGAAAGAATAAACTTCATTTAAACAGAGTGCTTTGAGTTCGATAAACTTCGTCTAGTTTCTTATTAATTTCTCGGTTGATATTTTTTTGTGGATTTAGAAATCAGAACATCAGGTCAGTTCTGATTTGAAAAAAAAAAAAAAAAAGATTCAAGTTGAAAGAACTATAATTTCTAAAAATTAGCTTTTCCAAATTTGTAATCTTCACTTCTTAAACTTACTGACCCTCCTAGTTTGCTGAACTAGCAGAAACGACAATTTTAGTCCTTTTAAAACTGCCTTTTTTGTATAATATTCATTCAGCTATGAGTCGCACGAAATTACTGAAATTGCTGAAAATATTTATCTTCCAGAATCTAGAGAAGTCTGCTAAGCAAGTAATGACGTATCCCAAAGGTCACATACTAATAAATCTAAACAATAAACAGACATATTTATTAAAGCAATAAAGTCTAATTGACATTTTCTAACATAATTAAAATAATAAATTAGCAGCAGAAGAGTTTTCTTAATTAAATGTCAAAATTCATAACTCAAAGTGTAGAAATTTAGTTCATGAGTATTAGAGACTTTGTTTTAGATCTCGTTAGCGTAAAGCTCAGAATATATATTTCGTAAGAGCGTTTTTGAACGGAAGGATATTGGATGCAAGACAATGGAAACACTTAAAATGGTCATTTTTATAACTACCTTTGCATGTTATCTGACATTTATGTGACTTTTATATTTTAATGAGTATTTTTTAAGATAGGGTAAAAGCACCGAATATGTGGTGCTTTTTGTTATCATTGCTGCTGTTGTGATTAAGAAAAAAATGATAGTGATCGTAAGATGAAATTAAAGTTCTGCGATTAAGGGTCATTTCCTTAATAATAAAAAAAAAGCTAGTATTTACTTGAATGAAAAATAATAGCTTTGTGTTACAATATGATTAAAGTGAAAAACCAACGTAAATAAAGCACACATTTTGAAGAAAATACAGCATACAGCTATTTCAAGGCTACAATGAAGCCTCTTCATCAGTGCAAAAAGGTCACCAATACAGCCGAAAGTCGCGAGAGAACTGACAACGACCGCGTGGACACCGGTATTTATACCAAAGAAGACCAACCAGTAGGAGTTCAGGACACAAGACAACAAACAACCAATCAGCAAACGACATATTTTCCATGATATTTGGAAGCAATTTCTATAATTGCTCTTTCGGACTCTTCGTTGTCTCTCACTTTTTATGTCTCCTGGCTTCTGATTGGTTGTCTCTCCCCCTTGCTCTGAGCCCGGGGTTGACATTTCGTTTGCTAATTGGTTGTTTGTTGTCTTGTGTCTTGAATTCCTATTGGTTGGTCCGCTTTGGTATAAATACCGGTGTCCACGCGGTCGTTGTCAGTTCTCTCGCGACTTTCGGTTGTGCTTGTGAGCTTTTTGCACTGATGAAGAGGTTTCAATGTAGCCTTTAAATAGCTATATGCTGTACTTTTTTCAAAATTTGTGCTTTATTTACGTTGGTTTTTCACTTTAATCATAGTATTCATTTGGTTCAAAAATCAGACAAAGGTTTTTTGTTTTGTTTTTTTACTTTCGTAGACTATATTAGCGTATTTGAGGCATTTTTGACTTCGAATGTACTGTATATTCTCCTGTTCATCTGAAATTGTCCCTGCGCAATCACATATGAGGCAGTGAGAAGCAAAGAGATGTAAGTGCCAAAATTAAAAATTTGAAGATTACCAGTACAAATGGAAGGTGAACCTGTGCTCTGTCTTATGGCAAAAAACATTAACTAGTCTCGCTGGTAGGTGCTGCTGTATAGCATGATTTAGAAAAACTTTTCAATGAAAACCTACTTAGGAAGTTGTCTTTAAACGTGTTTTACTCAAGACATTAAAATGTCCACTTACATTCCTTTGATTCTCATTGCCTGATATACAGAACAATTTTCATCTGTATGTTCCCTTTTTTATTTTTGCTTTTCAAAGAAGAATATATTTAGTCCCGTATTGCGTATCTTGCTCAATATTGTGTCCTACCCCATATTCCGCACTTCTCCCACTATTTTTTCATTAACATGCATTAATTATGCTTAAAATTAAAAAAGTACTAAAAAGGAATGCACTTAATGCTAATACAGAAAACTAGCAACGTCTTAGTTAGAATTTTCATAGTAAAATCAGTGAACTGTAACATTAAAAATAGTTCGGAACCGTGAAACAAGCAAGCACCTAAAACCTCCCTAACTACAGCTCAAACCACTACTTCTAGTCACAACAAAGAGCATTAACTCTTGTTCAAAAAGTACCTACATTCTCCGTAAATGTCGTAAGCACGTTCAGAAAATTCCCCTCCATAGGTCGCTATAGGGACCGTTATATTGGCGGACTTTAATTTATTTTGGTTGCATTCAACTCGATTGTGTTTAACTCAAACGAATTTTATTACCAGTAAGGTAGCGAGAAATTTCCTTCTGAGTTAGGAAAAGCAAATTTCTAGCTGTGCTATTGGTAGATTAAATTGCCCGTATTCGATCTGATCGAAATCTGTTCGATTTGAATCGGCCCCTTAGTTGAGCTGCTTTCATGTCATTTTCTCGGGAAACAATTGTTTCTATTAACTCAGAGGTTGTCAAGTCATTTTATTTGAGGCGTCGATACTTTTTCAAATTTTTATCGAGGACCAGAAAAACATTTACACAGCAGTGGTCTTGAACTTTATTTTAAGAAAGGGCCAACTTTTTGTTGTAAAGTGCTTGCGGGTTCCAAAGATCAAACTCTACAGGGTGAGTCTCAACTGTTGGACAAAACTATAAGGGGCGTTAGAGTGGATGATAAACAGGATTCATAAGGAACAATGATCGTAAACGCAATGCTGACGTGCTACATGCACACAAAGTCCGAAACTTATGGATACAAAACAGCTCACAAATTTATTACACAAAGACGATTTAACACAAAAATATTAAAGAAATATTTAGAGCAATCGTTAAGGGGCAACAAAGGTGCAGCTGTCGATGAAAAATTGCCAAAAGGCTCGTGATTGCGACACGAAGTGCTTTGTCATTTCTACGTATGTATTACAGCTGCAGGCCGCAAATTTCATCAACCATTTTAAATCTTTCTCAAAGACTAAAATTTTGTGTAAAATCGTCCTATTGTAGTAACTTTGTGACCCGTTTGGCATCCATAAGTTGCTGGCTTTGTGTGCGTGGGACGTGTCAGCATTGCGTTTGTGACCACATGTTCTTTAAGATTCCTGCTTCTTATCCTCCCCTCTAACACTCAGAAGTTTTCCCCCGGAATTTAGATTCACCGCGTTTATACACATACCTCAATTTATAGGAATACAATGTAAAATTTTAAAATATGTTCTTGTTCAGTTGGAAAAAGCAAGTTTTGCTAGTAGTCCACGGATCATAGGTTGAAAATCACTGTTGTACACTAACAACTAAAAATTTGAATCACTCACACAATTACTTCTAAAATACTAGAAAATGACAAAGGTAGCGCTTAAAGGTAGTGTTGCTTACGTAAAAATGTTCTTAACTATTTTTTTTTTTTGTGTAATTTTATACTCTCAAAATATTTTTGGCTGTCTTGTTTTGACCTTCCTCGGTTAAGACCTGGTTACCGACTGCTGCATGACTCCTTAAAAAGTCAAAGAATCTCTACAACTACCAAATATATTACTTTTAACTGAAGGAAAGTATAGTTTTTTAGCATTTTCCCAAGCTAACTTCTTCTTAATTGAAATTTCTTTAAAAAAAAGTGCATTGTTACTAAAAAAGAAAAAAAAGAAAGATCCGTGTTAGTCGCTTAAAATAAATTTTGATTAAACGATAAATAACAACTGCACTTAAAGTTCTGGCAAATAATGTTCTTCAAAACACATTGTGTGTCTTGTTCATTAAACACAAACGTAAAACTTGTTTTTTTAAAAATCTTTCTTTTAAGCAAGAATGCATTTTAATTGCTTCCTTCTTATTAAATTTATTTTACTGTTCTCGCATTCTCTTCCACACTTACTACCAAAAATACTCGTAAAATGGGTGAAAAGAAGTTGTGTTCGTACATTAAAGCACGGAACTGCAGAGCAGCAATTTTTCTTCTGTTTTAAATGCATTTAATCCTGCTCATCAATTTCATTTCTCCCTTTTAAAGCACTTGAAACTTTTACTTTTAAATTTCCTAATTTGACTTTTTTTACTAGAGAAATCTCTTAAAAGAGAAGATAGAGGTTAGATTACTTACTTCAGAATGGAGAACGTTTCTGTTATTTACGTCAAAGGAAATTTTTGAGGTTAAATCTTAGATTTTCAGCTGTTACTTGCAATTGTTAAATTTTGTTACTTATCTAACTAGTTTTGGCGGAAAGAAGAAACATTTATAATTTCTAAAAAATGGTCCCCCTTTGTGCGGGAAATATTAGTAATTAGCACATTTTTTGTCTGTTTTTTATTGACTTGCTCTCATATTTGAAAACGAGTCCTTTAAACTTTCGGTTCTTAACGTAGTGGACAAGTGGAACAATTTCAAGGGAAGTGTGAATGCTTAATTCAATGAAACAAAACTGAAATTATGCATAATTTTTTGTTCTCATGTACATATTTTTGACATTATAACCGTTTTTGCCGCTTTTCGGGCAGTTTACATTTAAAAAATTGTATTCTACAGTACCTTAAATCCATTTGTATTTAATTATCTGGTTTTATTTTTTATAAAAATACTTTACTTAAAGCAAAGTTTGTGTGGCAATGTTAAATGTTATGTGACGAACTTTTCAATGCTTGAGCTATCAGCTCTACCAACCAGCTTCAGTTCCAAATTCCGATGGCACTACTTGTAATGGTAACAAATGTTAGTAGGGGAAAGTCTGAAAGGAACATTTTGCGAGTTATGAATGAAAGACGTGAGCAGGAAATTAGTATTTTAGAAAGATATGCTGATGTCTTTACGGTACTCTGTAATATTTGAACGAAGCTCTAGGGAATAACTACATGGCCAGTAATATTAAGTTCTGACTTCCCACAGCTTATTCTCATCTTATCACCAGGAAACGACATGAATTATATAATTTAAAAAAAGTTTATCATTCGGAAAAGTACAGGCACACATTTTTAACGCATAAATTATTGATTCTCGTCAAATTCGCCTAATTTTAAAACTTGGCTAGAAGCGCAAAATGCCACGTGACTTTAGTGTCTGCATCTGGCAAGACAATGGTCATCAGCAAAGCGTGTGAAATATGTCTTCTATTTCTCACCGAAACTTGCTAACTTTCGAGACTTTCCTTAAGGCATATTTTAAGACCACTTATTTCAATAAACGAGAGACGAGAGCTCATTATTTACGAGTCGGAAAACATTTTTTACTCGTATCTTTTGATTGCTAGTTATTTTGATTTTCTTTTTCATTATTACACTAACGTATAGTTTCTGGTTAGTAAGCACGAATATTTAGAAAAAGAAGAAGAAGAAAAAGATTGCTTCACTTTTTGTTGTTATCTTAAATACATGCACGATTGAAATTTTACTGTAACGTATGAGCAGAAGCATTGGTTCTCTTATGACAAAAATTTCTAAACAATTAAGGTGTCCCTATCGCATTAAAATCGGCATTTTCGATGACATTAAAAAAAAAAAAAAATGTTATGATGCCTAATGCATTGACCTTCCAGAAGTATCTTACTTTTGACTCTACGTGGGTTGAAATTAGAGTTTTAACTGTATTATTAAAGAGTTTTAAATGAAACTCCAAACTGGAAGTTGCATGTAAATCCGTTTTTTTTTTTCTTTTTTTTTTATGATATTTTTGAAGAAAACTGTGTACTTTAACATTGATGCCGCAAAAAGTTATTCAAGAATTGATGTGAAAATTTCTAAGATAAATTGTTGCAATATGTTTGCTGCATTTCTCCAAAATCTAAGTTTGATTTTGTAACTAAGTGATGTTTTTATGTACACAAGATTAAACAAAAGTTTTTTTTTATTTTAAATACTAATATAGGAACTTTATTTAGCAATATTTTAGAAGTATTTTGAAAAACAGAAAAACACACATAAGTGTCATTTCTGCAAGGATTTATAAGTAAGTAGATCCTAATTTTGTCCATAGCTGTTAGCGTACGACACATGTGTTCGCTACTTTTATTCAAATTTTTAAATTTTTTTTTCAAAATAATATTTTGAAAGCTTCTTTTTACAGTATTTTCATAGTTTTGAAACAAATGCAGATGACATAAAAAAAAAATCCCAAGTTAATTTTAAAAAAAAAGAATCTTTAAACGCAGTCGGATACCGAATCATTCCTTTCTTCAGAAATTTCATTTTTTTTTTAAATGTTTAAATTCTTCATATTATATTTTCACTGGCATTTTTGAAGCACTGCATTTTAAAGAGCAGGCTCGAAAGTATTTTATGATACACAGAAGCTTGTTTTAAGTTGTCATTAATTGTTTCGTCTCACCAACTTTTATTGGAACGCTTTCAACATTCCGGATATTAAAACGTTGCAAGAGACACTGATTTCCGCTCATCACACTCATTTGGCGTCGCATCGAGTTGTATCCGGTCGGTATCTTCTTGACTCTCATTATGACTGTTCCCTGAAGCGGCATAATTGTTTGAATGCGGTTAATAAAGAATGATGAATTATGATTTTGTATGAAAAATAAATCAATGACGCATTTCGCACTTCATTCAAACTATTTTTTATAACTAATTCAGCAATAATAATAATAATTTTTTTTAAGGTTTATCTTATTATTGCTAAATGGGTATGGATGTCGAGTTTTTGGTATATAAGTATAAGATGACATGCAATGCATCATTGTTTTATTTTTTTATACAAAATAATAATTCATTTTCTTTATTAACCACATTCAAACAACTATGCAGCTTCAAAAAGCGGTCATAATGAGAGTCAGCAGGACACCGACCGGATACAAGTAGTTAAAAACTTGATTATCTTGCGTTTAAAAAGTGCAAATTCCTTGTGTGTTTGCCTTGTTGTCAAATTTGCTAATGTACTGTCCGCCTCTGGCAAGTTGAGCTCCGTTGGCGGGTGGATTAAACGATTCCATTTACTGAAGGTGAAAAGGCTTGATGTTAGCCCAACTGTGCGCTAACATTTGTAGAATAATACTAACTTAAAACTTCATTTCGTAATTGAACATTTTCATAATCAAAAATGCAATATTTTATCTTTCTATAACATTCAATAATACAGTTCTCGTGGTTCTGAAAATGTAAGTATTACAGTCTGACTGCAATCAGTTTGCCCATGGCCCCGTCGTCATTGGTTCCAGAGCTTGAATACCTCACCTTGGAATTAAAGAAATTAGCCAAAGGGGTAAAACATCTTATTTTTGTGCGGTCAAGGCAGGCGCCTCATTGGACAGGTCCCAACCTACGTAAATGGGTGGGTAATGGTTTTATTTCTTTCAGCAGCCATTGGTCAGAGACAACTACTCCTTCTATAATTAATTTCAATTAAAAATTGGCGAGAGCAGGGTTGCAATTAAGAATGCAAAGCTTGTCATTTTTACCTTTTTCCAAGTGAATGCAATTATTGCCGAAATTCAAACATTTCAGGTCTAAATAATCAAATGACGAAAATATACTAGAATCTCTTTTTTTTCATATCTTCAAAATGTATCTAAACAAGAAAATAGGACACTCGTCCTTTCTTTCTTCTCTACTTATCTTAAGGAATGAACTCGTTTTCTCAAATGATTGACAAGGGTCATTTGTTCGCGGTCGGACGATATATTCCTTAAAATCTAAACTATACATGTAAAAATGGCTTTATTTAACTACATTTCTAAGATGAAATATGTTGCAACGATAAATAGAAAAAAGAAAAAAAAATGCTAATTTCACCATGCCTGAAATGGTATGCAAGTTATTTCATCTTTTAAATATTTCTGCGATTTTATTTGCCTCTTGAGTTTCCTTGAGCTTTTGTTAAACTGCCCTCGGTTTCAAATAACATTACATGCTTTAACATGTAATTACTTTCCGATAAAATATGCCGGCTTTTAATTGGGAATTAAATTGATAACTGGTGACATTTTGCAACAGGATAATAAAGTATCGACTTAAAATGAATTACTTAGCAATTATGATCATTTGTATTATCGCTTGATTTGCATACGCTTCATGTATTGAATTGCAGTTTCAGTCTCATGTTTTATTAGAAAGCCATAATCTACAAAACTTTTCGGCATTTAACCGTAACTCAATTAAAGTTAATAACTTTTGCGATTTATATCTGTGTAAAGAAAAACAGAGATTTAAGTGCTATTAAAAAGAAAAAAAAAGAGATGTAATGATAAGTGAGTTGAAATCGTAAGGCCATCATGACGCTGATTACAGACAAAAATACTTAACTTTTTGAAAAAAAAATTCATATTTTTTGAAGGGCGAATTATAAATAATTGTGCATGATTAGTTGAATGTTATACAATATTAGTGCATTGGAAATTGCCAGTACACATTGGAAATGCATTCGGAACACTTTGACTAAGAAAGTGTTTTAGTCGCTTGAATGTGCACACTGTAAAAATGTTTTTGTGTATCCTTACTCCTTAAAAAATCGGTAGCAGCTTGGATGCCTCCACTACTATGGAGTAACTTAACTGATATAACTAGTGTAAAGTTACACAGCGCTTGTGGAAGATTACACCATGGTAATGTAACTACAGTGTGACGCATCACTCATTTCTGCGTAACGTTACACCAGAATTTTCCATATGCTTACAGAAAAACTGTTTCAAAGGTTACACATTTGCAAAACTGAAGCTTTCAGCTGACTTTCTTGAAAGATTTATCAAGTTCATGCTCTTTAATAACCAATATACACTAACTATTTTAACACATAATGTTTAGTTATTTTAATATACAAACAAGACATTTTTATTGCACTAAGAGAATAAATAACCTGAGTGTCGTCCGAACCTAGACCACTCAACTCACAGACTCAAAAAGCAAATAACACTACACAAAGCTAGAGCTTTTACCACTCGGCCACCAAGGCCGGTTTTCGTTTCGCTAATAAGAGTTCACCTGCTCTGCGCCGATTCTAATCTTTATACGTGCGCTTTGAATTCTACTGAAACCATAGTGCATGGTTCCTCCAACAGTTTAAGTTTTTAAAACAACTATGTTGCACCGTTCAGAATTCGTGTAATGTTACACCCATTAATACGGGTAACTTACACATTTTTTACAGTGCACTAAAATATGTTCCGAATTTTTTCTATTAAAACTGAAGTGTACTGATGATTGCTGAATAGGTACCGAATTTGTTCTGCTTTGGGTAGTTAAATTTCCACGGGGTCTCATTTGAGAACATATTGGTGCACAAGGACCGCATTTGAGCACTCTTATGATATTATCGTTTATTCCAGTACAAATATAATTTCAACAGCTATATTGATCTATCAGTCCAGAGAATATTTCAATATGATACAAGTAGAAATATGTGTGTGTACAGGCATGTGTGCGTGAGGGCGAGTGTGAGTGTAAACGCGCTCGTGTGTGTGTGAAGGCATGTCTGCGCGTGTAAGTGCAAATTACTTTGACCTTCACTTTTTTTTTTGTATTTTTTCATTTTTTTCTCTCATTTCAGCCCCTTCAAGCTGTATATCAAGATAAATTTCACAGAATAAATAGAAAACACTGCGCATCATATATAAGTTAGAAATACTATTTGAGCAGCAGAATGAAGCATTGTAATAAATTGAGCACTTGATGCAGAAAATAATAATTACAGTAAAAGTTTAGTGCACCTCCCCCAACATGGGTGAAACATTCAAAAAGTTCCTTTTTTAAATTTGCAGCATTTTGAGAAGCGAATCATAAAAAATACTTAAACACTCATAGAACTGTAGACAAATCTCGATAAGTTTAAATGCCCTGCCGCCCATGTTTCTCTGAAAATACATGCCCAAATAAAACTTTTACTTACACAGTTCTTTTATTGTATTTTAATAAAAACATTTGAATTTGTAGTTAAGAATAAATCAGTCAAAACATTATTTTTACAGATTTAAAGCTGAATTAGGAACTATTTTAAAAAAATTTAAAAAAAGAATAATTTAAATGTATAGTACATATAATAAGCCGTTGTTAAAGATTATAAATTTAAACTCTAGGATTATTGTTGACATGCATGTCCGTTAACATGTCTCGTTCCTTTGGTTTTAAACAACCGTTGTTTCATTGCCACCGATAGCTAGAAATTCTCCAACTCTACAACAAAATTGCAATTCTTATTTAACTGCTAATAGTCTCTGTGAACAACCTGCAATAGAGCTTTTTATTCAATTTAAGGCACTGAATGCCCTCTCGTATGCAGATAGGCTGTGAGTTATGCAATAGGGTGGGCCGAAAAAACTTTTTTTGGAAATCTGTTTTTGGATAGTGCGGAACAGTTGCTATATGGGCCCGTTATTACCCATACAAAATTTCGCTAAATTTGTTTAATATTTAGCCGGCGCTATTTGACATTGAAAAACTGATGAAAAGGGCAAAAATGCATTTTTTCAAGAAAAAAAAAAAAAAAAAAGGGAGGGGGGGGGGGTCGAAAATAAAAATTTGAAGCTAGTTTCAGCAAACATTAGAAGTATCTGTCAGTGAATAAGTTGGAATCCTCAAAGACTTTTATACATTTCGTAGAGTATTTAGCTACGCTCCTTTAAGACTGAAACATTGGAAAAATGAAAAAAAAAAAAAAAAATTAAAAGTAGTTTCGAAATAAGTAAGTACTGAAATGTTACGCAATACGTTACTTAGAAAAAACAGTGAAAATTCAATCAATTTTATGCGACATTTGTACGCCAATTTTAAAAAATGCACACACTCAAATAAAAAAATAGTTACATAAGATGCTAATTTTTAAATCTTCGGTTCCAATTGTTTCTCCAGGATAATAAACGGCGCTCAACTACTTCTATTATACCTAAGATTATTTTATAACTATTTTATACATATTTGACAAATAGAGCCCTTGAGTATTAAAAAAATGTGAATACTCTGAAGTCCTTTAAACTGATTAATGAATTGAACGCAAGTATTCTTCTTTTTCTCAAGCCATTTCTTCCTCTCGACTTGATAACCCACGTAAGAGACAACCCCCCCCCCCCCCCGACAAGAAATGCTGTAATTCCACACCTCCACAGCTGGGCATTAAGCAATTAAAGGGGTCCTCTCTTGTGTCCAATGTCCACAATGAGTTGCCACTGAGGCATCTTATACTGGAATTGGACGGTTGCACAAAGTGGCCACATTTATATTCTGGAGCTATCGAACAACTTCTTAGAGATTGTGAAAAAAATCCGGTGGTCAAATTTGATAAAATTGACTGCAATCTTCTGGTTTTGGACATGGAAGATATAAAAAATTTAAGTACTGAACAACAATATTAGCATAGAATCTGTCTTGCCGTAAAAGATGGTCAGTTGTCCTTCAAGCGTGGCTGACAGTAGCCCAGGCAAATTCAGTCAGTCGAGCGCGATGGCTGACAACTGCAAACCATTTGTTACGCTTGTATATAGGCACTCCAACTCCATCAGAAAACCTTACAATGCTTGTAAAGTATGTAATTTTAGTTTATGCTCCAATGTGGTTTGAAATAAAAATGAAACCGAACTGCCAGTACCGCGCCCAACATTTTTGGAAAATGATTTCTCTTGCAAGGCAATTTCCAGACAACGTTAAGGAGATAATTTTCAGAGTTCTCTCAAGTAATGCATATTTTGCTCATCCTGAACAGCTACTGTTGACAATGTTGTTTGACTCAAGAAAATACATTCGGGAATTAGCTGTTAGGCGCATTCTGAACTCTAGAAATAAGAAAACGAAGAGCTCGGATGGTGTACGATTTTTTGAGCGTCCTAAACTCAATTTCGAAGCCGTTGATTCAGTAGATTAGGCAAACTGTGTTGTAACAGAGCCACCTCTTACAATGCATCTAAAAGACCAACAATGGAAAGAAATGTGCAAAGAACATTCTACAGAGTTTACTTTCGAGAAATTTCCCTGTCACACGCAAGCTGTGAAACGTTGTGTGAAACTAATAACCGAAGCTGCAATAAAAGTTCGTGGTGAAACTGCACGAGATGGATACATTCGTGCTAAACTTCAAGCTAGGAAAGAACTTCCATAATTTGATAACAAGGGACAATATTATTCCAAAAAATAATATTCATTATGCATGAGGTATTATAAATCAAATTTGAAGATTTCTTTTTTAAAATTTTATTATCTATATATGCAGTTCTCGAAAATGTATGATACTATTGCGTGATAATAATCACTATGATTAATGGCGCTATTTAATTAATTAGTCTATGATTTAATTTTGAAAAATAATTTTCACTTTGGTTTTTAAAGAAATTCAACATTTTTTCATTTTTCTCCAATTTTTGATGTCGGAAAGGAGCGGTTAAATGCTCATTAAAATCAATGAAACATTTTATAGGCTCGAACTGGCTCATTATATAACATTTTCGGTGCATTCCAGCAAAATATTTGGAATTTAGTTTAAAAAAAATTTCGACAAAAATTCATTTTTCTCTTTTTTTTTTTTGGTTTTTCAGTGTCAAATAGCGCCGGCTAGATGTTTTTTAATATCCAAGAAATTTTTTGTGAGTGCTAACTAGCTCACTACGCAACTTTTGCACGCTATCCAAAAATTGATTTCGAAAAAAAATTTTTTTCGGCTTATTTCGGCCCACCCTATTATGCAAAGCTTAACCTCCACAAGCAAAAGCCTACATATATTTATAAATTCTTTTTGTTTACTCCTTAAATACTTAAAATACTATATTGTTACAAATTCTGTAAATAGTAATTATTGTAGTAACGTAACCTGTAAATAGTTTCCCGTAATGAATATACAACCCCTTTTCATATGGCTAAAGTATAAAACCCCCTGTTATTTTTTTCTTATTTTATTCACTGATTTTATCAATGAAAGTGTAGTTGTAGAACGTTGTAGCATTTTCTGGAATCTTTGAGAGATTTCTTTTCGGTGTGTATATAAGCCGTTAGCGATGGATAAAAAGTTAGTTTCGATTGAGATTTCGAACTGAGAGCGTTTTTGCTCTGTTTATTGCGAGGCATTTCGCTGTGTTGTTTTCGTATTTGGAAGTAAATACGTGTGTAAACGTTGAGTTTACGGTGTTGTGTGGTAGTTGCTTAATTGCTGATGAATAATTTAGCAGTTGTTGACGATCTTTCCTGTACATAGTGTAAATAAATTTCCTGTGCTTTTATCAAGAACTGTGTCTTCATTTCAAGAAAGTGGAAGTCGCACCGAATCCGTTACAATTTGGCGCCCAACGTGGGGCTTCTTCTAGACTTTCTTGGAGTAAGTGTGACTTTGGACATTTTTTTCATAAAGACTGTTTGAATTTATAGACTTTGTTTTTATGGTGATTACTCGCGCAATGGATGATCAATTAAAACAACTTCTGGAAGCAATTAATGCTGTGAAAAGTGACTTGACCGAAAGTTTGGCGGCTAATCAAGAACAATTAAAAAATGATATGGCGGCTAATCAAGACCAATTAAAAAATTAATTGACTGCAAATCAAGTACAATTGAAAAACGAATTGGCGGCTAATCAAGAACAATTGAAAAATGAATTGGCGACTAACCAAGAACAATTAAAAAATGAATTGGCGACTAACCAAGAACAATTGAAAAATGAATTGGCGACTAACCAAGAACAATTGAAAAATGAATTGGCGACTAACCAAGAACAGTTAAATAGTGATTTAACTGCTAAAATTACTACAAGTCAAGATGAAATAAAAAGTGACCTAACGTCGTTGAAAACCATGATGGAGAATCAACTAACCGCAGTGGGAGATAAAGTTGATGATCTGGAAGAAAAATTTGATACTGTGGAAGAGCGTATCGCCAATGTGGAAAATAAGTTGGAAGAAGAAGACAAGAAATTTACTTCATTTAAGGAAGAAATAATTAAAGACATGGAAAGGAGATTGGCGACCGCGGAAAGCAGCTCTGTACAGTTTTGCGCTCCCACATCTGTTGCTCGACCGTCCATTAAACTGGCCACATTTGATGGGAAAAGTTCGTGGCAGGTGTACAAGACCCAATTCATGATAGTGGCGGAAGCGAACGGATGGGACTCTGCTACCAAGGCCTGCCATCTTGCAGCATCCCTGAGAGGTGACGCAGCGGACATTCTTCAGACCCTTCCGGACAGCCAGCGCCTGGATTTCGCCGCCCTCACATCTGCGTTGGAGCTTCGCTTCGGTGAGAAGTGCCAGAAAGATTTCAGCCAACTCCAGTTGAAGTCCCGTTTCCAGAAAACCGGGGAAACCCTGCAAGAGCTAGCGGCGGACATCGAGAGACTGTCTCATCTTGCTTTTTGCGACTGCCCTGCGGATGTTCGAGACAACCTGGCACTCAACTACTACATCGACGGGGTTCGAGATCCGGAAATCCAGAAAGCTCTACGGATGGCGGATGTCAAAGACCTGAATTCTGCTGTTGTGTATGCGATGAGATACGAGGCCGCCCAAGAAGCAACCCGTGTGGATCGCCATCTAATCCGGACTCAGGAAGCTGATGAGTCTGATTCCAGGTCGTCCCACCTCGCTGAACTTGAGAGACAACTCGGTGACTTGGCAAGACATCTGAACAGCATAACAACCCAAAAGAAACAAGAGCAGAAGTGCTGGAAATGCGGTAGTGAAGGACACCTGTGAAGGAGTTGTCCGGCTCGCCAAGCTACGCGAGGGAAGGAAATCACCATCACCAGAGCTCTGCAGATTTCCTCTTCTAGTAGTGGCAGTGATGGACTTTTCATTTACGCACATGTAAATGGGAACCCCTGCAGACTGATTGTCGAAACTGGAGCCAATGTGACAATCATTAGGACAGATGTGGCTCGTGAATTTGGATTGAAACTGCTGTGGACATTGCCACGCGTAAGTCTCCAGACTGTGACAGGTGACAAGATCGAGATTGACGGTAAAGTGGACTTGGAAATAGTGTTTGGGAATGCCACCTACCATCATACGGCATTCGTCGCTAATATCACGGACCCCTTCCTTCTCGGATTGGACTTTTTGAAAAAATATGACTTCATACTCGACTTCAAGACTAATGAGCTGCACTCGATGAGAGAAGACATAGCCGTTTTCCCTGCAGAAAGTGATGTAAAATCCGCTCATCAAATAATAGGGCTAACAGATTTATCGATTCCCTCAAGGTCAGAATCATTAATACCTGGCTCCCTTGAAGAATGCAATAGTTTTCGATTTGGACTCATTGAATACCCCAACCTAAACAATAACCTAAAAGGAGTGCTGGTAGCATCTACGCTTGTGGACCTTTCCAAGGATGTAATTCCTGTAAGAGTCACCGACGTGAGTGAAAGGCCAAGGAATATTCGGAAAGGTGAAGTGTTAGCAACTTGTACTCCAGTAAACTGTATCATTAGCAGAATCAATTCCCCCGAAACTGTGTCTTCTGAGTCCTTGACATCGAAGTTAATTGGGAGTGCGCCATTATCGAAAGATCAAAGAACTGCTGCGGAACAATTGGTGGACGACTTCAAGCATCTGTTTTCCTCTACATCGGAGGATGTTGGCCGTACGAATTTAACGCAGCATAGGATTTACACTGGAGAACATCCCCCTATTAAACAGCATCCAAGACGACTACCGTTCGCTAAGAAGGAAGAGGTTGAAACCCTCCTGAAAGAGATGAAGGAGATTGATGTAATCGAACCTTCATCCACTCCTTAGGCCTCTCCTTTCGTCTTGGTCCGAAAGAAAGATGGCTCCACCAGATTTTGTGTCGATTACCGACGGCTGAATGAAATCACCAAGAAAGACAGTTACCCTCTTCCACGGATAGACGACACCCTGGACACTCTTTCCGGACACAAGTGGTTTTCGACCCTGGACTTGAAGAGCGGCTACTGGCAGGTTGAGATACATCCTGAGGACCGAGAGAAGACAGCGTTTACAACTGAACTAGGCTTATGGCAGTTTAAAGTGATGCCCTTCGGCCTCTGCAATGCACCAGCTACGTTCGAGCGTCTTATGGAGACAGTGTTAAGAGGACTCTCTTACGAATCCTGTCTGGTCTACTTAGACGATATCATCATCGTGGGACGCAGCTTCGAAGAACATCTGGCAAATCTTAGGAAGGTGCTGCAAAAGCTTAAGGAAGCCAATCTGAAGTTAAGCCCGTCCAAATGTAATTTGTTCCGCCGGGAAGTGAACTATCTTGTTCACATTATCTCTTCTGAGGGTGTACAAACCGATCCAGAGAAGGTATCTGCGATCAAGAGTTGGAGTCGTCCCGAAAACATCCATTAGCTGCGAAGTTTCCTGGGGCTCTGCACTAGGGTGGTTCGAAAAAAACGTTTTTTCGAATTTGGTATCCGATTACCCCTCAAAAGTTGCAGTTTTGTACCCTGAATTCGGGAAAAATAAAAAAAAAATTCTAAATTATCATCTATAGTTCGCGCATGTCGCCTAAAGTTACGAAAAAATCAATTTTTTTCAAAAATTTTCATAATGTTGAAAAAAAATTCTAATTATGTTTTTTTTTTTATCCAACACCAAAAACACAACAGTATGTAACATATATTTGATTTCAAAAATCGTTTTATTGCTGTTTTAAAATAATTTTGATTCGAAAAAAAGTTATAAAATGATAATAAATCGGTGAATTCGGACATTTTTGACTATATTTAAATCACATCGTTGTACCAAAATTAATAGTTAAAAGGTTTTAACTACACTTAAAAATGAAAGTGTGATCTATGCATGTATGTTTCTATAAAAGTCAAAAATAAACTAAATTATTCGCCAAGGCCGTGATCCACGCACTAAGCCACCGCGGCACGGCGCCTACTTGTCGCGACATGCAGCACACTGGCCGAACTTGTGCTGACATGAAACCATACCGCACCCGTTCCTCACCTCACAGTCAGTCAGTCACTCCTAAACAATCAACATGGCGTCTACCAAAACTTCTAAGCGTTTGAGTCTTTGTCCAATTCTTGGTAAGTCAAAACCTTTTAGTGAAAGTGTTTTACCCACACATAAAGATGTTTTGTTAGCATGCATTGAGGAAACATCAAATTCTGGGAAAAATGTACCCTTTTCCGAGATATCTCATTTTGTTGGTAATCAAATAGAAAAAATTTACAGTAAAGCTTCTATACCAACTGTAAGTCATCAACGTGTTGTAAAATTAATTAAAGATTTGCATGACAAGTATTTTACTTTGAAAAAATCATTCAATCGTGATAAACAAAAATCTAACTTTAAGAAAAAGCTTAACGAGTTTGTCAGTGAAGCCAATAACAAACTTTTTGACATTGCTTTCTGCAAATGTATTATGCATTTTACGTGTTCATGTGGTAAGAGGCCAAACTCTTGTAATTGTAAAATAGTTATGGATTGTAGGTGTGATAAGGAAAAGAAAATCCCTATTATTGAGAGAGAATTTATCTATGACCAACGAAATATGAGGTTAAGGTATATTGGTTCCTTGGACAGCAACGAAATATGAGGTTAAGGTATATTGGTTCCTTGGACAGAGTAGAGACAAATAAGTTAATTAAAAGAGATCAAAGATTATAAATCTGTAAGAAACCTAAAATTGATGAACCTGATGTTAATGCCAGTAAAACAGATATTACAATTGAACCTTTACATGACATTCTAATCGAGAATTGCGGAGATGACAGTGACAGTTTACCATCGACCTCTCAAATGCGAATTAAACTTCCTGCGACTGCATTGATGAGTGATAGATACGGGATATCAGATAGAGCCACTGCCGCTATCGCTTCAAGTGTTTTACAAGACATCGGCTTAATCAATGAAGGAGATTTATCGCTTGTAATAGACAAGAGCAAGATCAGACGTGAAAAACATAAAGCTCGAGAGTCCTTACAAACCGAAAATAACAGTGCTAAGATATATGGGGTATATTTTGATGGGAGGAAGGACAATGTTTATTTCCAAGAAAAAATTAGTAATAAAATGTATCGGAGACTGAAGAAGAAGGAGCACATAAGTTTAGTACAAGAGCCTGGTGGAAAGTACATAGGCCATTTGACACCAGTAAGTGGCACAGGAAGTGAAATTGCATCAACCATTTTGAGTTTTTTAGAAAGTAAGGAATTTGACCATAATGAGCTTGTTGCTGTAGGATGTGACGGCACAGCAACAAATACAGGTTGGAAAAACGGTGCAATACGTAATCTTGAGATTAAACTTGCCCGCCCAGTGCAATGGTTCATATGCTTGCTTCATTTCAATGAACTGCCGCTGAGACATTTGTTTGAAAGTGTAGATGGTGAGACTTCAGGGCCAACAAGTTTCACGGGAACAATTGGCAGACTTTTATTGAACTGTGAAAAACGCCCGGTTGTTAATTTTGAAACAATCACTGGTGAAGATATAAACATAACAAAAACTGACTTGAGCAAGGACCAAAAGTACTTACTTGACATATATCAAGCAGTGAAGACAGGAGAGTGTCCTTCAGATCTTGCTGTGAAAGATCCTGGTCCTCTTAGTCATTCTAGGTGGTTGACATGTGCAAATAGGACACTAAGGCTATACATATCTGAAGTGACACCCTCTGAAGGACTTAAGATGCTTGTAGACTACATTATGAAAGTATACGCCCCAGTTTGGTTTGAAATCAAAAGGCATCCATCAGTGAAGTTTGGACCCAAGCACATCTTCAAAGCTATTCAGTCGTCACGTCAGCTACCCGATAGTGTAAAGCATATCATTGATCCTGTGATGCAGAGGAATGCTTTCTTTTGTCATCCGGAAAATATGTTAATATCAATGGCAGTAGACGAAAGAATCCATGTTCGGCAGTTAGCTTTTCGAAGGTTGCTAAAAGCTAGAAATCAAGAGCCCAAAGGGAAATCCGTGCGTACATTTCAACCTCCGACCATCAATTTTGCTGCTTGAGATTACATTGAACTGATTGACTGGTCTCAGTGTAAACTTTCACCTCCTCCAGCAATGAACCATGTGTCAAATGAGAGCTTAGAACAACTGATTGGTAGTAATGTTTTTCCGGAGTTTGACCCGATGAAATTTCCTTGCCATACTCAAAGTGTGGAAAGAATAGTAAAACTGGTAACTGAGTCTTGTACAAAAGTTTGCGGGGAAGAAAATAGAGATGGTTTCATAAGAGCAACACTGCTCTCAAGATCAGTCATGCCATCGTTTAACTTTAAAAGTGAATTCAAGACAATGTCTAAAGATGATAAGTAAACTTAAATTCACTATCATGCTAGCCAAGAATTGGTGAATGTAAATATGTAAATATTGTAAAAAACACCCCTACATTTGGATGGATGGTTGGGTAGGGAGTGGGTGGAACTCGAAGTGCAGCCACCTCCCCGTGGTGAGTTCTGAGTAGTTTCAATGTCTTTGAGACGAGCTAAGAGCTGCACACATACATGCATCGATCACACTTTCATTTTTAAGTGTAGTTAAAACCTTTTAACTATTAATTTTGGTACAACGATGTGATTTAAATATAGTCAAAAATGTCCGAATTCACCGATTTATTACCACTTTATAACTTTTTTTGCGAACCAAAATTATTTTAAAACAGCAATAAAACCATTTTTAAAATCAAATGTATGTTACATACTGTTGTTTTTTTGGTGTTGGATAAAAAAAACATAATTAGAAGTTTTTTTCAACATTATGAAAATTTTTGAAAAAAATTCATTTTTTCGTAACTTTAGGCGACATGCGCGAACTATAGATGATAATTTAGAATTTTTTTATTATTTTTCCCGAATTCAGGGTACAAAACTGCAACTTTTGAGGGGTAATCGGATACCAAATTCGAAAAAACGTTTTTTTTCGAACCACCCTACTCTGCACGTACTATAGGAAGTTTGTGAAGGGTTTTTCCAACATTGCACGACCTTTGCATAAGCTGACGGAGAGCAAGCAAAAGTTTGAATGGTCCAAAGAATGCGACGATGCATTTCTACGACGGAAGGAGGCTTTAACATCAACGCCTATCCTCGCCTATCCTCAGCCTGAAAAACCCTTCATCCTGGACACTGATGCGAGAAACGAGGGCATTGGAGCTGTTTTATCCCAAGAAATTGACGGCAATGAACATGTCATCGCTTACTGGAGCAAATGCTTATCAATGGCGGAGCGAAATTACTGCGTCACCAGAAAGGAGTTACTGGCCATAGTGAAAGCTGTAGAACACTTCCATCATTACCTCTACGGCCGAAAGTTTCTGCTTCGGACAGATCATGCCTCGTTAACTTGGCTTTTGAACTTCAAAAATCCGGAAGGCCAGATAGCCAGGTGGATACAGCGACTCCAGGAATATGACATGGAGATCAAACACCGAAAAGGGTTATCTCACGGTAATGCTGACGCTTTATCAAGGAGACCCTGTCCTGAGAACTGCCACTATTGTTCCCGAATCGAGAAACAGTATGGAACGACCAGCCCTACCGCCTATCAGGTGACAGTGACTCCAACATCATCAGAACCTGATCCATGGAGTGATGACCAAGTTCGAAAAGATCAACTTGAAGACCCCGACATAAAACCAATTTTGGAGTTCATGGAAAGTGACAGTCGGCGCCCTAGCTGGCAGGACGTTTCCATCTTCAGCCCTGCAACAAAAAGATGCTGGGCTTTATGGAACTCACTCCATTTACGGAACGGGGTACTGTACCGAAAATGGGAATCTGACGACGGCAAAACAGCTAGGTGGCAGTTACTACTTCCCCGATCAAGGATTTCAGATGTTCTGAAAGAAATACATAGTAGTGTGACTGGAGGACATTTTGGTGTCTTGAAAACCCTCAATAAAGTTCGGGAGCGCTTCTTCTGGAGCAAGGCGAAGGGTGACGTGGAGAAATGGTGCCATTCTTGTGACGCGTGTGCTTCTCGTAAAGGACCGAAGAAGAGAAGCAGAGGGAAGCTACATCTGTACAACGTTGGAGCTCCTTTCGAACGAATTGGGATCGACATCCTGGGTCCTCTACCAAGAACTGCTGATGGGAACAAATACATTCTTGTTTCCATCGACTACTTCACCAAATGGCCGGAAGCATATCCCATTCCAGATCAAGAGGCTACCACCGTAGCAGAGACTCTAGTCCAGCATTGGATCTCGAGATATGGAACACCTTTGCAGATCCATTCCGATCAAGGGAGGAATTTCATCTCTGCTGTGTTTAAGGGCATATGTCAAATTTTCGGAATTGAGAAAACTAGGACAACACCACTACACCCACAATCGGACGGCATGGTGGAGAGATTTAACCGCACAATCCTGAATAATCTCTCGCTTATGGTATCCAGAAATCAACAGGATTGGGACAAGAAGCTACCTTTGTTCCTGCTGGCCTACCGCAGTGCTGTCCACGAGACTACCGGATTTGCCCCATCTCAGATGCTCTTCGGACGAGAGCTTCGGCTACCTTGTGATCTCGTCTTCGATCGTCCTCCGGATGCGCCTTCATCGCCTGAGGAGTACATCCAGGATCTCCAGGCCCGGTTGGAAGACGTTCATAACTTCGCACGAGAGCGAATCAACATCGCGGCGGAGAAGATGAAGACCCGATACGACACAAGGCCTACTGGACATGAATTTAGCGAAGGCGACAGGGTTTGGTTATGGAATCCCATCCGACGGAAAGGTCTGTCACCCAAATTGCAGTCGCATTGGGATGGACCCTACGAAGTCCTTAACCGACTAAATGACGTCGTAGTGAGGATCCAAAAATCACCAAATGCAAAACCTAGGGTTGTACATTATGAACGGTTAGCCCCATACTATGGTCATAGTTCATGAGTATCACGTAAACAACCATGGTTGATAACATAAAAGTTGTAGATAATAATTTTTGCTTTTAATGTTTAGTAATATTTCTTGTTATTATTGTGTTTCCTATGCATTATTGGTTGTTATTTAATGTGTGTATTTGTGAACTTGTGATTGAAGTTTGCACCCTTTCTGGGGATTGTACTGCCCGGGACGTGCAGTCCTTGGGAAGGGGGGCAATGTTACAAATTCTGTAAATAGTAATTATTGTAGTAACTTAACCTGTAAATAGTTTCCCGTAATGAATATACAACCCCTTTTCATATGGCTAAAGTATACAACCCCCTATTCTTTTTTTCTTATTTCAATCACTGATTTTATCAATGAAAGTGTAGTTGTAGAACGTTGTAGCATTTTCTGGAATCTTTGAGAGATTTCTTTTCGGTGTGTATATAAGCCGTTAGCGATGGATAAAAAGTTAGTTTCGATTGAGATTTCGAACTGAGAGCGTTTTTGCTCTGTTTATTGCGAGGCATTTCGCTGTGTTGTTTTCGTATTTGGAAGTAAATACGTGTGTAAACGTTGAGTTTACGGTGTTGTGTGATAGTTGCTTAATTGCTGATGAATAATTTAGCAGTTGTTGACGATCTTTCCTGTACATAGTGTAAATAAATTTCCTGTGCTTTTATCAAGAACTGTGTCTTCATTTCAAGAAAATGGAAGTCGCACCGAATCCGTTACAATATGTTTTCATTCTTAATGAAATCAGTTTATAACGTTTAGGCTCCAATAAAGTGCTTTACTCCTGGTTGATTTGATGCTTTTTATTGACGCTCCAGCAGTTTCAGAATTTTTTTATACCCAAAATCGTAGTTTTGTTTGGAGGGGGTGGGGTTCATCCTTCAGCATGATACCCCTACAATGGCAGTCTGTATCTACCCCTGCATGAATGGATTATAATATTATAGGTCTCGTATCGCTTCTCAGAAATTCATGCAATAAACTTTTCCAGATGTTTTCATTATCTTAATGAAAATATTTCAATTGGTGAAGAAAAATGATATCTTGTCTAAGCAGCCAAAAGTGTCGCACTAACTGGAGTTTCATAAAAAATATGCTGTGTAATCTGGTGCCACTTAAGATTTAAATGATATGCAATGTGTTTGGGACTTTGATTAATTAACACCATTAAACAAATTTCCTCAAAAAAAAGAGATTATTTTAATATTGAAATTTTTATTCTTTATGCCTTTAATCAATTTTTGTTTTTAAAATTATTTATTTATCAACATATTCTCATTATTTATTTATTTATATATTCTCATTATTTATTTATTTATTTATTTTTGAGCAACCGTGATTAATTTCACTAATAAATTTATTTTTGCCGTGGATTAACCTTAGTCCTTTAATGCGCTTGGTGATTCATAGATAGCGAGTCACATGATCGATTGCTTTTTGCTTTATCTGACAAGTGGACCTTATGTGAGCTGTTGTCGTGTCACGATGGGAATATTTGATCTCTTTTATGTTCCTTGAGTATACGCCGCATTTAATGAATTCATTAAAGCTGAATTGAGGATTTAAAAAGATGTGCATCTTTGATTCAGAACATTAATATTATTTTTCACATTGCTACATTTAAAAGTTTTAACGATATTGACTACTGTAAACGATATCGAATAACGAAAGTCATTACGTGGTTGGAAAAGGCTTTTTAAAATGCCGATTTTAAGAGCGATTCGGATTTGAACAGAGTCAAATTGGTCTTTTGGGGGGAAAATCAGGAATTTAAAGTTAAATAAAATCAAATATCACTTGAAACAATGTCCCGGAACGGTATGTTATCTAGTACAAACGCATCGGAAGGTCGCGTTCCGGGTGCCGAAATATTCGGTGCCTCCGGCAAAGAACTTCGAGGTAAGCGCAAGATGACCACTAAGCCTGACCGCTTTATCAACGTGCTTTGTTTGGCTCCGCTGAGAAGACGAATTATAAGTGCAATTTCGAGTTTCATCATTGAAAAACCCATTCAAACGAACGAAGTGAAGCTCTGGTTTACAAAATGGTTAGACAACTTCAAAATTCGCCGATTATTATTTGAGTAATTAACTTTTATTTAATTAATGTTTAGTCGATCAGTGTTAGCTTGAAAGTTTAATACCTTATCGGAAGTTTTTAATTTTTGTAATTTTTATTTTTTCACCGATAGACTTAAATCTTTGAACAAACATTTAGGTTATCAATATCCATTCATTAAAAAAAATGTGTTATGATGTCTCAATATTAACCAGTCTAATTAACTTAATTACTTATCACAACGTGGTAGATTTGGACATATTTCATGATTTTTTTTATTTTTACAAATAAATCTATTTGCTATTGTGTCTTGAAACTTTGTACTACTTTCATAAACATAGAAAATTTTGGCTGGAATATTTCAATTTTAATATCCTCTAAATTAATAAAATCTTTATTTGCATTTCGGAAGAATAGTTCAAGTTTTAATTAAATGTTTTACAAAACGCACTTGGCACATCCATCTGTAATCAAATTATGCATTTTTATTAAAGAATTGTCTAAGCTGTAATTTTGAAGTGGTTTCGAATTTCTTCCATTTATATTGATTGTTAACTAATATTTTTAATTTGGTGAGTAAATTTTTTGCAGTCTTTTGAAAAAAAAAAAAAAAAAAAAAAAAACTCCCGAAAAACTGTAGTTTTCATTTTTTGAAATTCTAGTGGTATTTGGAATCAGAAAAAAAACAGAAAATGAACTGCAGTGAAACTGTAGATATTTTTTTTTTTTTTAATTGAGGTGGTATTTGGAACTGAAAAACTGCAGTTAAGAAATTGCAGTTGCTTTGAAACTTTATCTTGCAGTTCATTTGCAATGGTTTAACTGCAGTTTATTGGTTCCAAATACCACCACTTTTTTTGCAGTTTAACTGCATTTGTTTTTTGGCTGGGAAGTGACCTACTGCACCCCATTCAATGAAAGTTTTAAAGATGTAGACATTCCTTTAACTTCAAGGCTAAGCTTGAAGAAAATTACGCTGGAACCCTAAAATGTTAGGAGTTTTCAAGTCCTTAAGGTTGTTGATACGTTCTAGTATTTTTTTTACGTTTATACTCATCAGCTTTTGTGTAGCACGCATACCTTGACAAAACGTGATGAAGAAACGTTAGCTTGGAATTTAGATTGCCATAAATTCTAAACAAAAAATAACTCAGATTCTCGTACTTTGTAATTATATTGTCAAAATGATTGATTTCGATCAGCTACTGTTGCAGAGAATACACAAGGTGTTCCGTTTAGACCTGCAAGACTTCTATTTTCGCAACCGTTAGTCCTAGATGCATACTTCCAATTGTAAAAACGTTCAAAATCAGATGCAGGGTTAAGATATTGCAAATTGGAAGCGAAAATAAATATGAGTTAAAAACACAAAATTTAACTTTTTATACGGGCCCTATGTGCCCTAAATTACATTCAGGAGAATAATCACCATAAAAAACTATTACTGGCACAAAAAAGCACTTGATATTTGTGCGACCAAAGCTCAAGGATTTATTCCAGCTCAAAGTTTTAAAGGACCATACAGAATATGAGATTGGAACTTATCGCCCTTTCAGAAGAATGACAGGTTGTCAACGTAAAAAAACCAAGGCATTTATATTTTTCATTACTAGTTAAAAATTCACGCAATGGTTAAGCCGCGAAACGCAAAAACACACTGCAAAATCTCGTACCATTTGAAAAACCACACTCTGCACATATATAATTTTAAGCACATGTTGACTGCTATATTTCCCCCAAAAGGTGTTATTGACGGCGAGTGTAAATTGGTGTAAGTCACAAAACGCTGCATTTCATATCTCGGTGAATATTTGTGTCAGCAATAGTTTCAATGGAGAAAATGTCTCTAAATATAAGTAAGGGAACCTGGGGCCCGTATAAAAGTTAAATTTTTTATTTTTTTACTCATTTTCATTTTTACTTCAAATTTTCAATATCTTATCTCTGCATCTGATTTTCAACATTTGTGTAACTGGAAGTATGCATCTAGGACTAACGGTTGCGAAAAAAGAGGTCTTGCAGGTTAAGACGAAACACCCTGTATATCAATTTTGTAAAAGTCTTTACCATCCAGAATATTTATCTTAATCCTTGTTGAAAATATTCTGTTTTAAATGCGTTGTAACACAAATTTGTCACCTTGAATTTTCTTTTCGATTGCACCATTATAAAAAATCGATTATCCCCCTATCAGAATATCTTTTTTTCGATGCCTTTCTTTCAGATGAGGATGGAAAAATGAGCTTGAGAAACCCTCTGTCAATAATGAGAAAAGATCGCTCTACCATGCATGGCCATAGAAACGGATTTGCACTGATTTTCATGTGTTATTAGTCTCAAAGTGTTTTTAATTCTTCTTTGAAAATGTTAGTTTGCAAATTAAATGTGATTGTAAAAAAAAAAAAAAAAGATTTGAAGCTGCAAAGATTGACAGCGCATTGAAAACAGGCTATTTTTAGTGTAAAAAAATTTGATGGCCATTTTGGATGACAATGTATTTTAAAAAATCGATATTTACGCTCTGCAACTGTAACCCATCAAAAAGAAGTATTTTTACAATAGAACAATGATGTTTCTGCTTTTTGAATTAGTTTGTTTTAAACTTATGGCAACTTAAAATACTTAAAATACAAGAAAACGTTTCTCCACCGCATTTTGTCAAGAAATTATATGCATGCTACACAAATGCTTAAAGAGCTTCAACTCACAAAAAAAGTTAAGGGTATATTAACAGCGTAAAGTTTTTTAAGCTCTTATAATTTTAGGTCTCCAGTATGATATATTTTCCTGTAAGCTTAACCTAAACATGGGAATTTGTTTCACCTTGGTGCTATTTTGTAAACCCTTTTTTAGGATATCCTAGAAACTCAGGATTTAGATCTTGGAAGCTGAAAATTTGACAAGCTGTTTTGAAAGGTATGTCTATGCCTCTATGAAATGCCATCCAAATTTGAGATGGTTGGATTTAGAGCAGTAGTTCACTTGACATGGAATAGTTAAAGCTACGCTACTTTTGTGATCTTTAGAGCGTTTGGCCAAAACCACCGTCAACGGAAAGTGTCTGAGTATTGTTTACTAAATTATTACATTGTGTAACGCATATTTCTATGAGTTACACATTACATTGAGTAACGTATAAAAATCAGCTCTCAGAAAATAATTAAAGTTTACATTTTTTGTGCGTACATTCAACGCCTGGTTCATGTAAATTGGCAGTCGACCCAAGAGCTGGGATACGGAGGGGAGCTTGGGGATACTTGATCCCCTCTTCATTTTTCAATTTTTTCTTGACTGCAAATTATCAGTCTTTTTCGAAAGATAATTTTTTCTTCTATCTGACAGTATTTTTTTAGTTGAAATTAAACAGTTAGTTTTGGTAAAATAATATTTTTCAATAACTTTATAAAGGGATCATGTATCCCCGCATCAAGGGATACATGATCCCATCATGGGGGATACTTGATCCTACTGAGAAAGTACATAAACATTTGTTAGATCAGCCTTACTTATGAATTAAGTTTTCTACAAAATGTTTCTAAAAAAAACACTTGTTCTAATTTTTTTTAATTAAATTATAATAAAGTGAACACAAAATAATATTGCTTTAAATTTCACTTGGACATTTGTAAGAAAAATGTACACAACTTAAATGAACTTATGATTTTTTTTTTTATCAGTAACGTATTCTCTAATACAGTTGTGAACATATATTTCATAAATAAAACTAACATGTTTTTAAAAGTAGCGTAATGAAACTCAAATTACAACAAATAAAAAAGGAAAAATGACGACAAGCACAAAAATAATTTGCTTCTTGCCTTGGAATAGTAAAATTAAGAGTTATTTCAACTGAATTAATTTTAAAAAAGAGGAATGAAAAATTGGCAAGTATCGGCATTCTTATAGAAAAAAATAGGAAGCCTAGCATATTTTTTTCAAAACCTGAAAAGTCAAATGCGAACAATTCGTTTGTTGTAGTTCTTAAAGTTCAGCTCAACCCATCTGGAAGTAGGCTACTTAACACATTCATTCTCATTTACTACACTTTTGTCAATTTTTCAGGAAAAATATATTGATTAAGCATGTTACCTTTTCGCTTAAGAAAACTTATTTCAAACTCCTAGAAGTCCAACTTTGTATTCTATTCGCTAATGGGGTATATAATGAGCAACTAACTTTTTGATGTAAATCAAACGATAGCAAAATTATTTTGTTTTCTTTCAAACGAGGATTTGACATCTATTTCAACTTGTTCAAGCTCTTTTGGCTGATCAAAACATAATTCATCAGTAGAGTTAGTTCATGTTTAGATGTTTGAGGTGTTGTGTGGGTTACATGCGCGAATTGATATTTTTATTGTTTAGCAGATTTACTTCAGTGATTATATAAAGCTATCACTCATACTAATGAAAAATTTTATTACGTTAATATGGTTTCGAATGTTTAAAGTTAATGTCAACTAAGTAAACAACAGTTATATTGTTTTCATTGTGTTTGTATTGTCATATGGATACTTGATCCCTGGATCATGTATCCCTCTAAATGAAGGGATCAAGTATCCCTAATATGCGATTTTTACAAGCCTACTTGTTATATTATTAACAATCAGTGGCAATTTACTAAAAGTATGTCTCAATTATAAAAGACTGTCTATACTTTAACATTACACTTCAGTATTTTTTTAAGTTGCATACATCGGATAATGTAAACTTCAGAATGCTTTCCTAAAAAAAGTTTCCCTTGACATATTCAATCATTTCTTGAACTAAAACTAAATGGCTGAAAAAAACAAAGTGTTGCCAAATTTTATGTACAAGTATAACTTTAACATAATTCTCGGGTTTCAAATCTCTATTTAATGATTTTGGTACATTTTTGGCTATGGGATCATGTATCCCCAGGGATCAAGTATCCCCAGTCTCCGCTTTGTTTAATGTGCTACTAACATTGTTTCTTCCCCACACATTTAGTTACCTGGAAATTAAATAGGCAGCCCTAAGCTTTTCGACTATTATTTGAAAATATGACTTTGAAATGACTAAAAAAACACGTTTTATTATTTAAGAGATTTTAAAAAACTGCATTTTTGCTATGATTTTTATAGATTTAAAGCTTGATTCAAGATGCTACTTCGAACCTAAGTGTCCAATCGATCGTATCGGAAGTATTTGCATAAGTTGAAAGGCCCTACGTTTAAACGTCGCGTTTTTTGTTTTTTGTATTTTTTCATGATTTAGAAATTTATAGTTCTTTGAATGAAATGTAAGCTCTACGTAAATTGATTTTTATCTACAAACAAAAACTGAAAGTATGTTACTAAATTCAAACACTTTGACTATTTTTTTTGCACTTTATGTGGGGAGAAATCATTTAGCCCGCTAATAAATGAAAACTGAGAAACATTATGCTGATTTAAAAAAAAATATTTATTTTATCAATGCAGCTTGTTTATTTCTAATACATGTCTTGCAAATACAGAAGAATATTGAAGAAAACGCGACAAAGTATTACGCATGGAGAAAAACTTAAAATAGTACGAAATAAACAAAAGGTTCATCCTACTTTTTATGCAAAGTTTTCATTTTTATACCGTCAATACAAGATTAGAAATAGCACTCAGACCTAAAGGCAAGCTTTGAGTAGAAAAATATACGAAAATGCGTAGAAGTCTAATGAATTTAGCTTAAATCCGTAATTAAGAAATAGTAAAGGAAATTGAAAAATTAAATTTAAACTAAAATTCAAACTAAAAAAAAACTAATAAAAAGCAGTATACAAAACAAAACAAAAAAAAAATAAATTGTTAAATCAATTTATTTATTGCCTACAGAATTTCTTGTGTCTAAGGACTAATAAAAACATTCTGGTTCCTAAGACACACGTACTATTATCAGAAAAAAACCTGTTTATTTACTTATTTTTCGGTAAACATGTACTTGGGTATAAAATATTAAAGAGGAGACCGAGACTTCGTTAATTATCAGAAAAGCTTGTGCTTTGAAAAAGATAATCTCATTCTTTGCCGAAGGAGGCGTTTCTTATCTTTTAAGTCGAGAAAAACTAATTAGTATAAACAAAAATGTATTAATGAATTTTTATAACAACAAAAACGCCAAGCGATGGCTTAATTATCGCTTTATATGTTGTGCTTATTCTTCTAACTACATTTTAGCCAGCTGCATAATAAATGATAATTTCATTTCTCAAAACAGTAATTAAATTTTCTTTGTTGTTTTTGAAACATGTTCTTCTTATCACCACTAAAAACGCAAATGCTAAGAAAAAGGTATGTTTTGGAAACTACCATATTTTTGAGGTAAATCCTACCCTACAAAAAACAAAAAAAAAACAAAAAAAAAACAAAAAAAAAATGCATGAATGTAATGTTCTTTTTTAAAGACAAGAACTGTAATTTTGTGGTCGGCACTTTTGTTGTTAATTTTTTTTAAAGCGATAACTCTAGTTGGAACAAAATGAGAGTAATAATTTTTACATGTGCGCAATTTTGATTACATTATAAACTTTAATATTTAAAATAAAAAGATTAAACTAAAGGAAATTCCAGCCATTCAATTGATAAAAATCATATGAAAAAAAGAAAGAAAAATAAATACGAATGCTAATAATGACTATCATAAAGCAAAAAACAAAGAAAAAAAAGTTTATATATAGCATATAAAAACAATTAATCAAAATCTATAGAGGGAGTAATTTTTTTACGACGATGAACATTTAAACATAAAAAAAGAAAAGGAAAAAAAACTTATTAAATGAAAAAAAAAAAAAAAACTGTTAGAAAAAACTTTAAGAAAAGAAAAAATATGTGCAACGTAAAATATCGAAATAAATAAACAGAAAATATAATAAAATAAAGTAAAATAAAATAAATTATTCTATATAAATGAAACAAAGAATATATGTGTGTGTGTTCCCAATACAAATCCACAGTTTACGTCTGATCTCGACCAAATTTGGCAGGGAGGTACTTGTGTTCCTGGGAAAGTACGGGGGGGGGGGGGGGGAGGGGGGGCCAAACTCTAAAAAAGAGCCGAACCGTTCGAATTTTAATTTTAAAGCCCGAAAATTGCGTAAAATGTCTCTTTCTACCCTAAATACTTATCCGGTTAATTTCATTTTGGCACCATTCGAAAGCTCGCGAAAAACATCCATAGAGTTCATTCATTTTCTTCGAATTTAAAGAAAAATCACCGGGAAATAAATTAAAAAGCACTGCTAATCCTAAAGGAACAGAAACTTTAAATCGGAAAGTTGTCGTTTGCGCGTTCTCATTTTAAATTAGCATTCAGAAGGTTGCCACTTTTTTTCTCGGCTGTGACTAAATAAAATTTTATTTTGAAGTAAAAATTTCCCCTTTTGATTATTATTTCGCGGTGTATCTTATTTCTTTCTTTTTAGGATTTTAGTTGTATTTATGAAGGGTTGCGTTTAATTTCGAAGGGAACTTCTGATTTGCCGTTTTCTTCCTTTGAGAATTATTATTTTGATGGGAAATTTTGTATTAATTTTTTCTCTAATTGAAGCCTAATTGTTGAACATGTGTCACTTGACATAACTTTTATTTTCGAGAAAGACCGTGCAAAGCTGAGCAATGCAGCTAGTATTACATAAAATTTAAAAAAAATCTTATGTTTCAGAGAAGGTTTTCGTGCTACTTTTTTTTTTCTCGAACGCCTTGATATATCTTAAAAATATTACAGCTGTATAGTTAGGAAGAGAGAGAGAGAGATTTTTACCTTTTTCTTTCTGCTGAATCCATAACTTTATGAACTTAATTCGCGACTAGCATTAAGTTCTTCAGTTCTAAACTGAGTTCCAAAATGCAAATATATTTAAATTTATCTTGTTGATGACATACATTAGTCATTTAAATGGCACGAAGTTTTGAGATTAACTCCATAGTTCAATATAAAGCATACTGCTTCCGAAAAACGACCACGTGCATGAGACATGATAAAATTAAATTAATAAGCTTTCATTGAACTATGAAAAACCGTTACCGTAACACTCGTTTAGTGCCTTTTTTGGCAAATTAATTTTCTAGATAAGTAAAGAAAACAGTCTCTGGTATCTTTTAATTTTCAGGAGAAATTCATATCTTAAAGTTGCATTTTAGAGCAAGTTAATGAGATTCTTAAGGAAGTAAGTTTCACGAACACATCCGTAAAAAGAAAAGTATCCATCCCGAAGTTATAATACCTCGGAAAAGTATTTAATAAAACACTCCAAATAAACTACAACCCTGTTTATCAATAAAATAATAGGAAAGTAATTAAAACATAAACTTCAACCAAACGAACAAAAAAGTTTCTAGCGATCATTAAAATGTGGAAGAGAAACGTATGCACTCTTATTTTGAAACTGCGGTCTTGGCAACGTAATTAATGGCTGGAAATGTCTTATTTTGCTTCTGATGAAGGAAACATACAATTATGTTATTAAAGTATGGGAACAGAAAAAAGTGTAACGATGCAACACAATCATTACTCTACAGATAATGACTTATGATAGGAACTTTATCAGTGCAACAGCCAGGTAATGCAAGGAAATATTTGACAAAGGAATCATTTTTAGGAGAAAAAAATCCCCTTTCATTCAACCTTTGAACTTTTATTATCTTGAATTTACTTATAATTTTAAAAGAATCTATTATTTATAACTGATGAGTAACTAATTTTGAGATTTGTTAAAAAGCCCTTTTACTAGCTGGCAGTTTTTTAAAAATTTTATAACCCAGTTTATTTAAGAGCTACGTAGTTGCATTATATTGTTTTTGGAAAATACATGTACTTTAATTTAATATCTAATTTAAATACTTTCCGAGAATGATTTTTACAAAATTTTAAAATTTATAAATTGAAAAAAGGTTTGGGATTTTTGAAGATACTGAAAAACCTTAACACGAAACGAGAACATATAGGAGGCTCACGCTACAACGCGATTCGACTTACGTGAAATGGCTATAAGGCGAGTTATTTTCATGAGTAACGAATTTTAAATCTAACGTGAATTCCTCGTCTACATTTGAATTTTTTACTAATTTTTGACTGAATGATTTCGGCCTTAAGCAGAAGATCAATTAATCATTCTTTTCTTTTCTTCCTCTTCTTCTGACGAGTTGATGTGCATGCGCTGTCAAGAAAAAACGGATAAAGTAAAACCTGTAAAGTTTACCACCTTTGTAAGTTGACCACCTGTCTAAGTTGACTGCTATTTTCAGGCACATAATTAGATCTATATCACATAATTCAACCTCTATAAGTTCAGCACCTCTTTAAGTTCACCACTAAAATAGTGCACCGCAAGTGGTCAACTTACACAGGTTTCCCTGTGACAGCATGATCGTGCAGCATATATTATCACCATCTTAATTTTTTGAGGAATAAATAGAACTACTGTATCTACTGTACGGTGTTACTAGGGTACTACATTTTATCATTACAACATACTGTACCTGCCGTTATGTTTTATTTTATATCTCCCCGCCCCCCAATGATCATTGATTTGTCTCATCGTTGTAACATTTTCTTTTGAATAATACAGCGTTTTGATGATACAGTAAAAATTCACTTATTTATGTGAGAAATTATAATACATAGTTGAAAAAAAATTAAAACAGTTTGATGGGTGTTGGCATGTGCATTAAAAAAATTCGTATTCGTACCCGTTTCCACAACGCGAAATTTCGACCTACTCGAGGGGTCTTGAAACGTATTATTCGCGTCAGTCAAGTCCCAACAGAATTTAAAAGAATAGACAAAATCCTATAAAATGAGACTTTATTTTCGTCAAAATTGCAGAATTTTTCTGCGAGCAACAACCTTTGAATCTTTGGAAGTACTAAATGTTCAAGTGACGCCAAAAATCTGCAATTGTCTTTTTCAAAGACGATTATTTGAGCCTGAAATCAGTCAAATCTCACATAAACTAATCCACTTTACTAGCTTTCGAATGATACCATAGCAAATCATATTAAAGTTCAAGTTTGGCAGAAACTAAGCCTTTTGTTTGAAGCCAGCATTTGTGAAAAAATTGAACTAGTTCAAGTGTCAGTCTTTTTAGTAAAAGATTGCTCTGAACATTTCTGCCCTCATTTGTTTTTTTAATCAAATCAGATTCTAAATGAACTGTCTATAGTGCGGTTATGTATCTACATTGACCTCTAGAGGAAGTAAATGAGATGTTTCAGTGTAACCTTCTTAGTTTCTGGGGTCAACAATGTATTAAACAGTGTTGCCAGATTGGGGGAAATTTCCCCATTTTGGGGAAATCTGGTGCTCTCTGGGGAAATTTTGGGGGAAATGGGTTTTGAGGGGAATTCTTCGGGGAAAATTTTTTTTCTTGGGGAAAACATATTTTTTTCGTATTTAAATTCGCGTGTTGACATCTGGTAGTTACATTGTTTGTATCAAACAGCGTTGGTTTAGCTTTGCTCAACTTTATGGAATTTGCTTTTCGCATTATGTGTAATATTATGCTACGGAATTCGCATTAATAGTTCTGCGTGAGTAACTAATTGATACGTGAAACAGGCAAAAATAAGTGTGATGAAGAATGTTCATAGATAAATATATTCAAAAATCATAGTTTAAATGTACATACAGAAGCAGAGTAAGTAAATGCGAGTGGAAAATAATATTAGGTTATTTCTTATCTCTCGGTCAGGCGCTTGTATTTATGACTAGTGGCACCCGCACGGCTTTCTCCGTAGTAGAAAATTAAAAAGGTATTTTGGTTCTCCTGTATATTTACAAATAATGCATGATGAATTTCTCGCCAATCGGTTTGCCCACGTCACGGTTCCGCATTATGATAACTTGGTAATTTAATCGTCCATCTTATGATAATTTTGCTCGGGAAAATGTTCTTAAAATTGGAATAAAAAATGAACAAAAACGAATTTTCAAAAAATCGCTTAAAGGTGCACACCCCCGTTCTACAAACTAATTCTTTGGCAAATTTCATGAAAATCGATCGAACGGTCTAGGTGCTATGCGCGTCACAGAGATCCTGACACAGAGAGAGATCCGGACAGAGCGGCTATCAGCTTTATTATTAGTAAAAATAAAAAAAGATAAAGATAAAGAAGACAAAAAAAAGCAAAAATGGGAAGAAAAAAAAAGTTGGGGAATTTTATAAGAAAATTTGTCTATTTGGGGAAAAAAAAAATTCAAGAGACAAAAACACCAGAGGAAGTCGACTCATTTTATGAAAATATTAGTGGAAAAAGAATTTTTGAATTTGGGGAATTTTGATAGAAAATATCGCTTTTTGGGGAAAAGTTGGAAGGGAATTGGGGAAATCTGGATTTGACCATCTGGCAACATTGGTATTAAAACCCCCACGCCAACAAACCGTCATTAACTCACATTTCTTGTACACCCAGTTACTCTCCAGAGGGTGTAATCTTGAATACAATGCCCTATTTTTTTTTGTCTCAGTTCATCGAAAAGAAAGGGAAGGATCTAGAAATGAAACACTAAGGGGAGTGGTACCTCTTTCAAGTCACACCGAATTCATGTTTCTATGTTGATTAAAAGTAACTCAGTTTGCGGGAATGTATTATAATGTACGTACAATTTTGCTTTCAGACGTGATTTTCTTAAAACGATAATTTTAAAAACTCATGTTTGTTTTAATAGAAAAATTATCTGCATTTTATTTTGAAACTTTCACCACATTTTATTTATGTGCTCATGATTATGCTGAAGTGAATTTTTGCTTTATGACTAGCACTTGTTCCTAAACAGCTGTTTTTACGGTGAAAAATGGTTTTCTTTTTCATTTAAAAATAACTGTTGGTTAGAATTTAATAAATTATGTACTAACGAAAATTTTCGTAAAAGTTTATTTCAACACTCTCTTACATACATCTTCAAAGCACGGTGAAAATTGAAAGCGTCTATCATTGAAACTTGTAAATTTTACATAAAGTTTACCGATTTAAAGTTACACGTATGCAGGGTACCAGCTCTTCTTAAATTTAAATTTCTCACTTTACCTCAGTTGATCTTATATTATTAAAAAGGAGGATGTTTAAACAACCTAAAACATTACACATAGATTACGCTTTTCAAATAGTTTTTCAAACAATGCATTGTAGCAATTAATTACTTTATTTAATAAAATATTAAACTATTTAAGACGAATTTACACAAGATTTTGGGATCTCACATGTAGCTTACTCTTCAAGTCAAATGTCTTTACACTTAGCTTTAACCTTTAGCTTTAAACCAAAACGATAGTAATGTAATATAGTCTTTATTTTCGTCTCGACTAAAATTTTCTTTAGCTGTATGTATTCAAAGTAATTGCGAAATTCATCAGAAAAATAACTCGAGCTCAGCAGTTTCCTTCTTCTAATGCCTCCATACAAAGCAAACTTTATCCGACTGGAGGTTAAATACTCTTATATATAAATGAATACTTCTGAATTCCCGAAAGTGGAATGGAAGTATTTAGTTAAATGACTCCTTCGAGAATCCACGGACATGAATTAAAGAGCAAAGTCATTAGTCTGGATCTTGGTGTGCCTTAGCTAAAACAACTTCTTTTTAGTTTTAAGCAATGCAATTACCAGAGGAATGTCACTCTTTATTTAGTGGCAATGTTGCACGTGAAATTATCCAAGCATTAAAATTATATACCTAAGATTTTGTGTTTAGAAATCTACATGTATGAAGTTTTAGCTTCTGTGTTATTTGACATTTGCATCGTATACATAATGTTTACCTGCCTATTTAAATTTTTTTTTTAATGCTCTTTGGCTTTTATTTATTTTTTAAATCAGGAAAAACAAGTTTAAAAATAATGTTTTAAGTAAAGTTTACGGCCATTCTTTAGCAGCACTGAACTTTTATTTTAAAAACATCTTTACATTAAAGCTGTTTCTAAACTTTAAGTATATAACAATAATTATATAGCATAAAAATAACCCGTTGTATTAAAAAAGGTGTTAAATAAAAATCATTTCAATAATTTATTACCAAAAGGAACAATATTTTAAAAATAAGATTTTTCTTTCTTTTGACTTGTAATAAAACAACTGTAAATCACAGAAGATATAGAACAGGATTGAAAGCGACATCAGTAAATTTATAAACTCAGGGCAGCTCTCGCTACCTAATAAAGTTCCCAAATTGAAGTCGGAGGAAGAGCAGGGCATTTGTGGAGATGTTGCATGTCCATATGCTCTTTAAGATTGCATCGAGGACCAAAAGAGTCCAGTGTGACATTGATGCGATGAAGGTGTTTTTTAAGGCACTCGTGTCCAGTAATGAGACGGAAAATTGCCATGAATCGCTTTCTGGGCCGTTCTGGTATTTTACGAATTTTTTTGATCCATGATTTATTTATATTTTTGATTAAAGGTTCTGAAGAAAGGAAGTCCTGAAGGTTTTTTTGAGTTAACTTGATGGTGTAGAAAGGCAAGACATATTGAGTTGTTTGTAGTACAGAAGCTCCTCTCGTAGGCAGAAAATCGGCAACCTCATTGCCCTGAAATCCTCTGAAACACCCCCCCCCCTGATAGCCAGTTGAGGAGATCATAGCACGGATCTGTTGTTCAGGAATGAGATTTATTCAGTGAATCAATAGCTTGAAGGGCAGCCTTGTAGTCGTAAAATAAAACTACCTTTGAAATAATCCATGACGGGGCTGTAATTGTGGCAGGGCTTAATGAATAACAGCCCACAGCACCGTCAAAAGTGGATCCATATTAGCCAATGAGGATGTATAGAGAGAACAGCCTACAGTGAAAACTAGCTCCAGCATTGGTGTCTACTATGAGCTGCTCTCTTTCACAAGAGAGAACGTCTCACTGAAAAACTCAGAGGAGCAATATATTGATGCTAAATAAAAAATTCTAAATATTTCGTGTCGAAACTGAGCCTCTGCGAGCACCACTGTCCACCTGACTCCACGAGCGAGACCTCCTCCTGGGCGGTGGCGTCTATGCCCTACACCCACACACATGCCTACACACATACACACGCCTACATACATGCACACACGCCACTTCCCCTAACTCAAATAATCGTAATCAATAATGGTCTTCATGACCGAGCAATGAAAGACGTTTGCTTTGCGAGCTGTTTGTGAGCAGTAAGACTGTAGTGTGTTCGTTTCCACATAGGTACTTTAAGTATTATTTCTTCTTATTTTACAAATGCCTTGTCTGTAATTGAAATAAATTCCGAATCGGTGTACATTGATTGGGAGAAAACATGAAACTCAAAATTATTGAACTATCAAGTGATTGAAAACTACATGGAAAGTAAATGCTGCAACGAAGAGGAAGAACAAAAGGGCCTTTGAAAATGAAATTGCTGTTTTCTTACCAACTAGTTTATTTTTATACTTTAAATTTAGAACTTATAAAATAAATTATTTACCTTAACCTTTAATAGCTTTGAATTATTTATTTTATTGAATAGTTAACTTAAAGTATGGATCAACTTACGCTTAAAAAGGAATAACCTTCCAAGTCTGGTGAAAGCTTATTTTTCCTAATGTATAATCTTTCAAACGGTTTCTCCGCATGCTTAGAGATAATTTTAATGTAACCTTACACAAAAATTAGCGACGCGTTGCCAAATAATAACATTACTATGGTGTAACCTTGCTAAAGCTATACATTACTTTTCAGCAGTTATATCAGTTAAATTATACCAGAACAATACAAATAGCATTGCGGCAATTGCTTTTTATGGAATAACGTTCCACCAATGTGTTTGCAATGAATGTATAGTAACTACAAACAGGTAGTTCAACGTAATTTTAAACAAACATGACGATAATTGAAAAAAAAAATTAAACTTTGACATCTTGAATTCAAATTATGTTTTTCGCAATCAGGAGTGTGTGTACGTAGGCGTGTGTGGGGGTGTTGGTATATTTGTTTGTGGTGGGTATGTGTATGTGTGTGTAGGCATGTATGTGTGTGGGTAGTTGTATGTATTTGTAGGTGTTATGTCTATGTGTAGGTGTGTGTGTATGTGTTTTTGTGTAGGTGTTTGTGTGTGTGTATGTGTAGGTGTCCGTATGTATGCGTGTGTATGGATGTATGTGTGTGTGTAGGTGTATGTGTAAGTGTAGGCAAGTAAATGACGTAACCTGGAGACGGCTTTGGCTAAAAGAGCAGCATCGTGAGGCGGCCGGCCGACGGTGGTGCTGCGGAGAGATTCGGGGGGGGGGGGGGGAGGGGAAGAAAATCATAGGACATCAAAAATAGTCAAGTGAGAACAATAAGCAATGTGATTGCTCAAAAAATCGCCAATATTAAAAATGCGAAATATTTAGCATCAATAACTTAAAGTACCGATAGCTAAAAACCTTTCTAATACGCAAGCACTTCTTATAAAAACGAATTTATTATGTCTCCTAAATAAGTTCACGCAGTTTTAAGGTATTTGACTTACTATATTTTCACACACATGTATCCATTCAATAACCATTGACTGAATTTAATTAAGTGATTATTTGTTTTTTTAATCAACGTTCTTCCTTGAACAAACTCATAGTAAGCTGTACCTTCTTCAATATGTACCTTTGCAAATGAATATGGCAAAATAACATTGCTTTTGAGTAGGTTTCCTTGAACAGTTCATTTAAATGCGGCTTGTATTTACGCAGGTAAAAGAAAAAAAAGTAAAACTGTAAGAAACAATTTCATATGGCTTTTTTTTACATCAGAGTGATCTTTAAATATTAAACCGAAGAAAAGCAAACAAAATAGGTTTACTTAAAAAAATGATTCTTCAAATGTATTCTACATCATTAATTCAACATTTTTATGCTTTTTTTTCACACTGTAAGAAAAACGCGGGAAGTGGTACTCAATTATTTGTCCTTTGACTGTCCATTAATTGCGAATGTTCGAGGTAATCAAAAAAGATATTTGCAAGGTTTGTTGATTTTAACAACTTTTTATGCCTAGTAAGAGTGGTATAAATACGAAGAGTTATTTTCCTTTGATGATGCAGTACTTTTTTTTATTTATTTATTTTTTTTATGCAAGCAACTATTATAATAAAAAACATAAGCCGCAATAATAACTGATGATAATGATAAATATAAACAGTAAAACAGTTAAATAATGTTTTTTTTTTTTTTGAAATATTTGAAAATGCTTTAACATTGAAACTTGTTTACTGAAATAATTTATTTTAAAACATTTTTGTTTGTTTAGCACTTATGATGTTTTTCAAGAACAATCCATAAAGAGCAATAATTGAAAAGAAATCCCTATGTTTTTGCAAAACAAACGAATCTTAGAAACAATAGCGTATTTTGTAATACTGCTTCATTCAATAATGTTAGTTCTGTGAGATTAGGGGCTAGATGAACGTTAATGCGAAACCGGCAATTTTCCGATTATTATACCATATTGTATATAGAATAATATTCCGTATTGAGACATAACACCGTACAGAATGACCTCATTTATCCAGAATAACTGGCAATCCCGACAAACGAAAATCTGAGAAATAGGAGTAGTAAAAATAACAAATTCCTTAATAAGTACACGTACTTTTTATTAGATCAAAAAACAATGCTTTGAACAAAATTCCATTGGATTGATGGGAGAAAACACTATCATTTATAGTTCATCTGCAGTAGTGTCGGAGTGACACTCCAAGCTTGCGTTCGACGAACCTCACCGGTCGACCTGTGAGTAACCAGTTGCTAACTGAAGCGTTCTATCATCTTTCGGTAACCTCCCCGGTTACCATTTTAAGCTGTTGATTGGTTGATTGAAGCACGTGATCATTAGCTGTCACGTGATCGGTTAACCGGTAGCGATCGGTTGAGCTCGTCAAACGCAAGCCAAGTACGCCATAGGGCTATTCCAAGAAAATGTCAAACCTTTGTCCCGCACGTAACGGTTCAAAAAATGTATCAAAACCATTTTAAAGGGTAAAGACAAAAATTTTTAGTGAAGAAATCCCAATGAATTTGCAATTTGTTAAGCAGAAAAAAATTGTTCCATAATATTTTAAAGTACAACCCAAATTCAAAATAATAGAATACTTCTCACATTTTGAAAAAAAGTTTATTTTAACCAAATATAAGTGCAAATTAGGTATTTAAACAAACGGGCCACCTTTCTTAGACCTCAAACTGTGCATTTCATTTCAAATACAATCAGTAACAAATAATCCGAAAGCTTATAATGATGAAGGTTTACTTTGAGTCAAAAAATTAGATTATCCAAATTAAAGGGGGAAAAACAGTTTCAAAAGAACCAATATCAATACTGGAACGCGTCATTTTTTTTTTTTTTTTTTGGATTCAATGCTTTAATCGTTTCACACTCGGATTGTACCACTTGTTTACATTAATCGTTTCTGGCACTGTTTCCATACCCTCTTAAATGCGGCAACGAGCTCAATTTTGTTGGCGGGCACCAGGTCTTCAACCGCTTCCTTTAGATTTGACGTTACCACAAATTCTTCATCGTATTGAGATTGGTAGAGTTGCTTGAGCAGTTTAATGCCAAAATTTCGCTTTCTGTTTAAAATCTGGGAGTTGATTTAGAGATGTGACACGGGGGAGTAGAATCTTGCCGAAGGATAAAATGGGTCACTAAATGTGTAACTGGTGTGCCTTAGATAAAGTATCATGCAGTAATATTGACAAACAGCGGAAGTCACGCATTGTTTCCACTTTAAAAAGTATATAATTCCCAATTCCAGCAGCCCTCATGCACGCACAAACCAAAAAGGATACTACGTCAAATTGAAAATAACGTCTTACACAAGATTTCTCATTCGCTTTTCTTTTTAAACGTCAAACCCGAATACCTTTTTTCGTTGACATATATTTAAAAAAAATAAAAATCATCACTTAGTATAGTACTATTTTAACCTTGCTGCCCCTGTACGAGCTTCTCTTTGCTCCAGGAGAGTCGTGCACGTTTCTGCTTCATATTTTTCTTTGGTCTTACTTCGTAGATCCGCAACTGCAACTGCAGTTTATGCAATCGTCCAAGTGTAGTAGGCGTGGCCAAGATAAATATACATTCTTTCAAAAACCTATGGACGTAAGAAGCATTTTTCAACGATTATTTCGGACGATTTACTTTAATTTGGGTTCATCTCTGCCAGGTGTTACAATTTTTTCTACCTCGTTTACTTCGGTTACTTCTTAGCTGGTCAGTCCTTCTATATTTCTTTAAAATCTTACATACTATAGATTGTAAAACGTTCATTTGAGTTGAGTTAGATAGTTTTTCTTTTTTTTTAACTTCAAAAAGTGATACAATATGTAACTTCGTCTTTTTTCTTTTTATCACTATGACGACTTATTTTGAGCAATAAAAGTATTTTAAAAGAGCGTATAATTATCCGGGCGCCAAGCACCATACTTGCGACAAACTATTTGTTAACAGGTATGCAAATATTTTTGCTAATTTTTAAAATTCACATTGAATGAATTGATTATTCTTACTTTTTGATTTATATAAAAAATCAATTTTTTCAATGCGGTAATTATATATAAGCTGTTAAAATAATATTTGAAAATTGATGATCTGTTAAAATTGATTTATCCATTCATGAATAACGAGTTTTACTCTATTTAATTTGCATGCGTTCATTTTTCCCGACTCAGGGACAAGTTTTGTTCAAACAGTTCTGATATTCTATTAGTTTGAATTAGGGTTGTATAATTTTTAATGACAAATAAGAGGCGTTACGGGACAAAATGAACGTTTGATGTGGAATGGCTCCATATTGTTTATTAGATTACTTTTATTTACTGCATGATATATGCTTTATATATGAAGTTGAAATTTTTTAAAAATACCTTATAACTATTTTCTTCTTTTATAAGCTCGAGTTTCAACCGATAGTTTTGCATTTTACTTTTTTCTGCAAAGTAGTGATGATGTGACTCACATCGGTTTGGTTTTGACGTACAGAATCATTCAATCTTTAAATTAAAAACTAAGTTTTTTGGGTGAAGCCCAGATCTATAGCTTTTACAATCTCAAAAAGGAGCGTAGAACAGTTCTTTAGAAGGAAATGTGCCCTTTCATTACATTAAGCACTCTCAATTTGAAACGGAAGTGAAGGAATTATGGAAAATAAAATGCGGAAAAGAATAAAGGTTGATATTAAGAATACTTTACAGAAAAGTAAAATACAAGTTAAATTATGTTTTGAGTAAATTACATATACATATATATTCTATTGACACGAAGTGTACTTTCTATAGATATGCAGTGTTTTGTAATGAAAACTAAAGGCTAATGCGTAAAAATGCTAATTTGATAGTTAGAGTTAATGATAACGCTTCTCTCTTGCACGTAACAAAATCATACTACATGAATTAACTGGGGAAAACCATCGCAATTATAGCAATTACGTTGGCTTTTTGCAGTAAATTCTCTCAGCACGAAGGTATTTATTAATTCATTTCTCATCACTACATGGCTTGATTTTTCCTGTACCTCAGGGCCAGACTAACACAAGATCAAAAATGGCGATTGTCAGTGCTACTGCATTATATGTCGAATATTATTCCTATTTGACCCATAACAGCGTAACTATATACATTATACATATATATATATATATATATATATATATATATATATATATATATATATATATATATATATATATATATATATATATATATATAAACCTTTATAACTCTTTTCCAATGCTATAAGAGAGCTAATCCCAAACAGATGAACATTTTTACGCTTTCCTGTTAAAAAGAGATATTGTGACTTACGTTTGTCTGGATTTGAGACAGAAATGAAACGTTATATAACAAAAAAGGAATTTTTTATGGGGGAAATCAATAAGAAGAATAAGTTTCAACAATGAATATGGAGCTATTCTATGTAAACGCTTCTCTTTCTCATGAAATAAAATTATCACCACCGTTTTTTGGTGATTAAGTTATACTGAAATTATTACCAAACTAAAAACGGATTGATTTGGAATTAAACAATATCAATAAAAGTTATTTAAAAAATGGTTTGTAGCAGTTCCATTTTACAAATATTGCATTATTCTATTGAGTAATTATATACTAAAGAAAATGACTAGAATAATAAAATAAAACAAAAATGTCACCTTAAAAAGTTATCCATTCTATTGTGTCTAGTTTCTAACAAGTTTATTAATAAAATTGGTGCAATCAAATAAGAAAAATATAAACAATCTAGATTACATGATAAAATTAAATCAAAAGTAATTGAATTTTTAAAATTACTATTAAAACAATTTCATTTAACAAGGTATGCAATTTAATCCTTGTAAGCGATTCCCATCCAAAATAAAGCTTGAGAATAATGATATAAAATAAAATTTATTATTCCTAACAAAATCATGAAAGTTTGATAATTCTTTCGTCACTGTTTTTCTAGTACATTTCTTAATAAAAATGGAGCGATCGAAAGAAAGAAATACCGAAGAAATGTGTGATTCGCAAGAGGCAGCAAAAAACCCTTCTTTAGTCAATGTGGCAAATGGTAAGCTCAGCCCTTTCGTGATTGCAGTAAGTACATCTAATCAATTCTATCTATCCAACACTTTTGGGAGAGATTTTCATTTTTTCCTCTTACGTCGTGTACTCTCTAAATCTTCCAAGAGCTAAGCACCTAAAATTCTAGTTTTTATCGAGAAAAATACGTGCCTCGACTATTTATTGGTATAAGTTGATAAACAATTTTATCTTTCAATGCACGGAAGAGAAATGTTAGTTTAGGAAAACTAGGGGAAAAATAACAAAATCGTTGTAGGTGTTGTTAAAACTAAGCAAAAGTACAGTTAGCTTTAATGATTCGAATTAGAAGAGTTTTGATTGAAAGATACAAGCGGTAAGTCTTTAAGGATAACAACTTTGGTGATTACCAACGTTTATGAAATTTTAAAAAGAAATTCGAGGGCTAAAGAATGTTCATTTTAGACTTCATTTTAGTTGAAGCTTTGTAGTAGGGGAATTTCAAAAATCGATACTCATATTGTAATATTTTGTTGCAAGTCGAAAAATATTTTTGGTATTATTAAATGATGAAGATCTTGTAATTAACATTTGAAACATTAATTGAGGCCTTATAATCACCCGTGCAGTATTTATTTAGTTAATATTAAGCTTATTTGTATTTTTAATATTTTGTACAGTTAGACAAGTACACGGGGGGCAAATTGGATGGGGCAAAGTGTTAATTAATTCATGTTGTTTAATTATTAAATCATTTATTAAATCTCTTACGTATTCTTTATTCATTACTTTATCATCGGTATTTATTACTTTGTTAGTCGGTGTAAATAAGGTAATTCTATTAATTTGTTACTGTTTAAACGCTTTAATTTGGAAAACCTGTTTTGATTAGCGTATCATGCAAGTAACACAGTACAATAAGAAGTAAATAAAATGCAGTTTTACTTTTGTTTCGAAAGAGAGTAAATCTTCTATATTATTAACTGAATTACACATTATTCAGCTAATATATTATATAATTTATACATTGATTGAAATTATCTTTCCACTGGTATCTAAATTTTTAGCACATAGTTCTGCTTAAGCTACAGATAAGGGACTGCAGTTTCTTGAAGCTAAGTAAAAATAAAAAATAAAACATCTTGTAAAAGTTCTGGTAAAAAGGTAACGTAGTAAGAACAGTACAAACATTTTTCGTTTTTTTTTTTTTTTTTGATTACTTTAAAACTAACATACTTGAAGAACTGGTAATCAGCTTCTTCTCTTTTTTTTTCAAAATAATAATAATAATAATAATAATAATAATAATAATAATATAGTTATTATAAAATAAAGCTCTGCCGTTTTATTTATTTTTTGATATTTATCAACTTTTAGCGTATTGAAATTGAAACGGTCAAGGATTATTTCAAGTAAACATTTAAGAGCAAATAGGGCACGTGTTTAACAAACAGCAATACCAGCAATTAAACTAGATAAAAATAATACGTACTTCTATACTTCGTAAATATGTCTCGTAAAAAAATTGTTTAATTAAAACAACAAGAACAAAAAGCACATGCATCGAACGGATAGCAATACCAGCAATTAAACTAGGTAAAGAAAATATTTTCTTAATTTTGTAAAAAAGACAATGTCAGCATTTTGTTGAAAATTAGAGCATGAGGTTTGGTTTAATGATATTTAAGGATGATATATCTAGGTAGCAGGGTACATTAATACCGAAGTATAAGGGTTTTTATTTTGAAAAACAAGAAAATAAACTGGAAATTGAACCAGAAAAATAAACAGAGTTTTCACAAATGTGATCTAATGCGTGTAATGAGGGTGTCTAATGCGGGTAATAAGACAATATAGGCAAGGTGGGGGGGGGGGGGGGGGGTACTGGCAGATTTCAATACGATAATTTATCTAAAAGGACTTTTATGAGTCACATCCGTCACATCAAGAGGTATCTTGGTTGTGCCACTTAGTCTTGAATCGACCTTATCGCATTCCAGATGTGTTTTTACAGTGGGATTTAATTCACCCGAATCTAGGACAAGTTGATAACCGTTTCTCATTTACTATACAAATTTATTGTTTTTAAAAATTAATTAATGCCTGCTAATGCCACTATACAGTTTCGGTGCCATCAAAATTCCGTGAATAAGTTGAGAAGACTTTACGTGACCTTACGTGAAGCCTTATTCGTTGGAGATCACTCTCCCAGAGATACCGACCAGGAAACTATACAAATAGTGCTAGAATGGAAAAAGTTGAAATAGAAAACAATCAAAAGAACACATTGAACCATTTTTTTTTTTTTTTTTGATTTAAAAAGTATTTGTCCTTGTGCCCCTGTTATCGAGGTACAAGTAAAGTATGCCAAAGTTTAAAGAAAAGGGACAAATTTAAAGACTTGACTATAGTTTAAATTTTCGGGAACTTTTCGCCGATGATTTCACCGTCAGCATATGATAGCACACCCGCCTGCAAAGCGTGTGAAAGAGGTGTTTAATTACTCGCCCAAACTCACTAAATTTGTTGCTTTTTCTCAAAATTTTGGCAGATTTTTAAATCTTATACATTTTGATAACGGGGACACGATGGCACATGATTTATGTATTCAGAAACATGTATTACTATGCTCTAAATGCTATCAATTCAAAATTTTCTCTGTATTTCTCAAACGTATGGCTTCCTGATAAAAGCTCATACCACCAGCATTATTTAACCCACTCCGATCGCCCCCCCCCCCCCGCGCTCTCCTATTTACTGCATTTATTTGTTAACGTAAATGATGCTAGTCGATCTCCTATTTGGTTTTTCACTGCGCTCTGCCTTTTTATTTCACATTTTTAACTCGTTATTAATGTTTTTAGAACAGGAATATATCGTAAAATCTGCAGTTTATGGTCGATGTTACATGTTTCTCAGAAATTATATCTGTATTGTCCAAAGTTGATTTGAAATATATGTTTACGAATAAATAAACAAATTAAAAAAGCAATAAAAATAAAAATATGCGTAAATATGAATAAATAAATACGTATATATTCAAATTTCTGAAACGAATAAAACAACAATAAAAAAGCTTGTGCTTTTGAATTTATAGCACAATTGAAACTCGATATGTTTTTTTCCTAATTTGAATTGTATTTTAACAATAGGTTTTTGTGATTTGCTCCTGCAATGAGAAATATTTACGATATTCCCTATGGCGTAAAGCTCTTCCTTCCTTTTTATTTCATCTTGATTCACTTTACCTTTGAGATTTAGACGAAACGACGAACATATTTTTTAGCAGTAATTAGAGATATGAGACAACGAAAAAAAAAGAAAGAAAGACGATATGTATATATATTTATAAAAAGGGATCGTTATATACGAGGAGTTTTATGTTTCAAAGAAGGGTTTGAAAATAGTAAACAAAAGCATATTACCTAGGGAATGATAGAAAAAAATAATGTTTTATTGCATTTAGAAGAAAATATTTTTCTAGTTAGTAAAAGAACACAAAAGAAAATTGGAAAAGACACATGTATTAATGTAATATACTCGCTCAATTTATTTGAGATATAAGTAAACTTGTATGTTATTTAATACTTGTGGTAAAGACGCGGCTTTGCCCATAGTTGAAAATTAACAGGTCATTTTATTCGCATGTATATTTACAAAGAATGAATGATGAATTTCTCGCCAATTTGCTATTTAATTTGCTCGCCCCTGTTACCGTTCCACGTTAGGATAATTTGGTAATTTACTCATCCTCGTTTTGATAATTTGTTTGGAAAAATGTTCTTGAAATTGGAATAGCAAAGAACAAATCGATTTTTCGAAAATTCGCTTCGAGGTGCACACCCCCATGCCACAAACTAATTCTGTGCAAAATTTCATAAAAATCGGCCAAACGGTCTAGGCGTTATGCCGTCACAGAGATCCAGACAGGGAGACTTTCAGCTATATAATTATTAGTATAAAGTAGCTGTGCGCACAAAAAAGTCCAACATTTGGAAGGTATACCAATTAGTTTGTTTAATGTAAAGAATTTATCCGCGGGCCTTTTCGCATTTCTTTTACACTAACTTATGACTGTGTTATTAGATTTTACACATACATTTTATGCATAATATATTAGTAGATGATATGTAGCAGTGTTTTTATAGTTATAACTTAAATGTATGTGTTAGTGTCATCAATATTTTTTAGCTTTTGTATGCACTAAGTATCATTTTTTACCTATTTGGATTATGCGCAGTTTTAGCTTATTCGCGATTACAGTGCCTCCCTATTCCACGGATAATCGGGAGTTTACTGTAGTAGTATTTGTAATTAATGTATCTAAATTTTTGATACATTTTGAAAAATACCAAAACTAGTAAATTTTTTAATGCATGTAAAAAATATTTTGCAACGGAGTCGTTTCCAAAATTTTAAAAGTATTTTTTTTCTCAAAGAGCATGCTTAAAAACATAGGATCTAACAATTTTTTAAATAATTTATTTAAGTTTAATAGTTTTATAAAATTACTTAAATGCGCTTTCATTGTTTACACCTCTGTAGTGTGACATCACAAATGATGAAATCCCATTCAATGTTGCCATTCGCAGAACAAAATATTAAATTCGCATCTTTACTCACGTGTATTGGAAACGATATGGTTGCTAGCAAGCGTAAAGCGCAATATAAATTCGCTGCTTGATTATCATAACGTGGAAACGTAGTAGAAAGATGAGCCACAAATTGCATCATTTGTGACGTCATAAAGACCACGCCTTGTTTGAAAAATCGGACATTTAAAAAAATTAATTAAAAAAAACTGTACGGAGAATGAAAGTATTTTCTGGGTCCATGTATTTTTTTTTTGCTTATTCATTTCAATGACTGAGAGTTGTACTTTTGACTGAAGGAAACCATTCAACTGAGTGCTTTCCTATTCAAATCAAGTAATTTTTACGTGTAATTTTTCACGAAAAATAAAGCCCTGTAAAAATTTCAACAAAAATGGTTTTATGCCTTGATTTACTTTAACGAATATAGATCTGGAATTTCTCTCCAAAAGTCAAAATTTCTCATAAAAGAAGATTTTTTTAAAAATAACATGTCTTATATTAGATGAATAATAGCTTTAATGTACGCTAAAAATTATATTTGGTGATTTTAAATTGTTTTTTTTTTTTTTTTGTATTATAGCACTTCGAAATGGTTCTAAACCAATTGTACCTTTTCTGTACTAATATATGAGGTAAACGTAGGAAAGTTTCCGCACAATTTAACATAGTAGTAAAAAACACTCTTGTTATCAATTTTTTTTAAAAACTGTTCATGCATATGTTTAAGATCATTTGTTGGTAATGCATTTTCATTGTTATTTGGCTGTTACGCTTTAATGTAATGCAACAGTTGAAACAAAACAAAGAGGGTATTTTTGCAGAATCTGCCCTCATAGGGTTGGAGAGATTGCGCCCATGGATGTGACTTGCTAACTATTCAATTAAACTGTTAACATCAGTAATTACTCTTAAAATTATATTATCTTAAGTCTTTGGTAACCATAATCTCTACATAATATAAAATGAAGTCTCCAAAAAGCGTCTGTGTGTTTGAACTCGCAAAACTCGAGAACTACCCGGCGGATTTTGCTGAAATTTTCACAGTTTGTTCCTTTAAGTCCTGAGAAGGTTTGCAGACCAGTTCGAAAACAATTCGATGAATAGTTCTTCTTTTATTCCAATTTAGGCCCAATTTTCGCATAAATTTCCGAATATGGGGGTGAAAAATTACTCGCAAATAGTAATATTACATACCGTTTGAAAGGGTAGAATTCCATTCAAATTGTGAACCATTTTCTTTCGCATTTTAATTCCTTAAACTTATTTTATTTTGTTTCGATGGTTACGCATTTTAAATTCATCTTTCCGGATTTAATATGGAAGGGAAATCATGATGTTTTTTTCATTTATTTTTCACGCCTGATTGTTGAATATACGTCACTTGACACAATTTTTATTTTCAAGGTAGACCGGGCAAAGCCGGGCAACGCAGCTAGTGATATATATAATAGACATCACCCACGATGAAACTCATGCCATAGCATAATAGTTTGATGTTTTTTTTTTTTTTTGTAATGTTTGACATGCTAGGAAATACTTTATCTTGACAATGCTAAATTGGATCCAGTAGCATAACTGTTTTACTGATAAGACTGTCATTTTAAGAGAATGAAGAAACAAAAAGTGGTCAAGCATGCACGCTATCTACTGGAGTTTAGGGTTAATCCACTGGAGTGTTAAAGTTTCAACTATAACAATATCACCAAACAAGGGCAATTGTTTCGTTCAAATGTAGAAGCAATTTTCATTCGCATACCATGACAGGCGATTTTCCAGTTATTACAATAGTTGTAAATTTTTTGTTTAATCATTAGTTAATCAGAAAATAAACAATTCTTTGAAAGAACGCTGAACTTAAGGGAAAAAAAATAAAGGAACAAAGTAAGGAACGCCAGAAAATTTCGAAAATTTAATTTAGTTATTTCATAACTCGTTTAAGACAAAATTTGTCCATTATTGTTTTACAATACTAAGTAACGAATAAGCCGCGAAGTATCCCTAGCCACATGTCAAGGAATGAGACCAGAGTAAAAGACACTTAATACTGAGCGGAAGTATTTGCTTTAACTATGCGAAGGGATACGTTCTGAAAATTACCTAAAAACGTTGTCCAGGCAATCAACAGAAAAGTTATTTCGTGACAGGAGTCTTACTGCAGCAAATAGAGTAATTTGTCTACATATACAGGTTGTAGTGTAGTGGTACGTAGGAAAAGGTTTAAAATGACTTTTATTTTTACAAACGCGTTAAATAAAAATTCTGCTTATTATACCAAAAATTTGCAAAAAATATAAATTTCTCCGGTCTAGCGGAGGCATGTATTAATATTAGATGGTCGCAATTAACGATATCAGAGCTTTTATTTTTAATAAAAATAGCGAGAATTTTTTTTTATATGAACATCGGGCAACTAGTTCCACTACAAGCGACTAAAAAATTCGTACTTGAAAATTTTTATGTGAAAATTACAATTGTCATTTTTTACATACTTGCGAACCTATAAGGGTCTGACCTAGGGCGTAAATAATGTTCATTTCCTGTACTACGGAGAGGCAGGAACGTCCCTCCTAAGAGCAAGGGTGCACCTCCCCTTTAAAATCGCAAGGACGCCCTCTCCAAATCGAGAGCCCTCCAATTAAAGCGAAAAATACCCCTCAAATACCCCTTAACAATTTCAATGGCGCAATCTGTGCCATGACCCCACCCCCCAGGTGGGCATCCCTGTGGAGAGGGAAGACAGATGTTTAAATCAATTTTTCCTCAAAATAACAGCTTTTCTTTAGCACTAATCCCAAACACTCATTCTACTAAGAGAATTTTGCCGATCTCGGGACTCGAGTTGTGTTAGATCCTATCTTATTGACTAGGACTAGAAGAAAGTGAGACAATTAAAGAATTACCCATGAATACAAAGTCAACTACTAAACAGTTGGTTTCTTATTCTTTCATTTGCGCCATTTAATTTTTGTAAATTATGTTTTTCAGTACCCGTTCCAACTATAGTAAGCTCTTCTGAAATCAGAAATTTTTGTCTGATACACTCACTGTTAAGTCAATTTGTGCAAAACTCATACTGAACGAGCAAACCCCGCTTAAAGCGAGTAATATTTGCATAATTCATAACCTTTCTGATTGATACCAACGTTCCAATATGAAACATAGGAAATAGACGGCAAGATAATTTACAGCAAATTAGCCAATGCATTTTGCCTTGCAGAGAAAAAAAAGTACAAGTAGGGAAATGTGGGGCAAAATAGCGGAGCAAAGTGAAAACGTGAAATATTTACTCTGCGTTTGGCGACACCTATCTGGTAATATTTTTACAATGTAGTTGCACATGTATTCTATTCCAGTCAAGAAAAAAATACCGCCGAATATTAAAGCATATGATAATACAGGCGATTTTCAAATATTGATATTCTTATTGTGATAATTGTTGCAAATCAATAATTATTTTTTATGCTATAAAATAATAGTTTTTGTTATTAACATTTTAAGAATTAATTTTGACCTTCTAATATTACGAGCAATATTTATTTAGTGAATTTTTAGCTTATTTGTCTTTTAAAGTAAGTGAATGAAATAGCTTATTTCATTTACTCACTCAATCATTTACTAAAACACTTACGCAAAGTGAAAAATTTCCACTATTTTTTTACAACTCAAAATTATTACAAAACTGTTTCAATTGAAGTTTTTTTTTTATAAAATACAACTTTCTTCGTTTTTGTACTGTAATTTTCAAAGCAAATTTCCAATTTGTTAATTTTAAGAAAGATTAGTCATCTTAGCCATTTCACTTTCCCCCACATTCCCTTACGCATGAATTTTTGTCATTTTTTATTGAATTAACCCGTTTTTTACGAGCACGTTTATATAACGATAGAATATACTATCCTTCCCTATCGCTATAGCCTTCAATATTGTTATAAGCAAATGTAAATCTAATATTGTAAATCTAGTCTTGTAAGAATTCCGTTTAATTAGGTTAATTTAGATGAAATGTTTACAGCATATCAGTGTCTTCCAAATTTTATTATCCTATAGAGTACCGACGCTGAAGAGTTTTGATCGTCAGTTCTTAAGACAGATTAACGGTAATCGATCACACTCATAAATTTTCTGAAGCATCGATGTAAACTGAGAGTGAGCTAAACTTTCAAATTGTGAAAAACATTTTTGATTAATGAGTTATAAATCGCTTATTAATTTAACTGCATTTTGAAAGGTTTATAATCGTTACATTCAATGTTGTGTTATATAATTTAATATGAATTTAAGAGAAGCATTAATAAAAGTATAATGCATTTTTTGAAGTAATAGCTGTGATTTCCTATTCCTTCAATTCACCATTCGTGCTTCCCTGTTTTCCTCATTTAAGGTACCTTCCTGAAGAATAGCATTCTTAAACCAAATTTATATTTAAGGGAATGAATATATTCGTTTTCGTTGCACACATACTCATACACACGCATATATATATATATATATATATATATATATATATATATATATATATATATATATATATATATATATATATATATATATATATATATATATATATATATATATAATCATTTAAGTAAGTTAATGAGAAAGCAAAAATAAAATGTAAAACATCCTATGCGCTCAAAACTATTAGTTAAATAAATATTTTTATCAGTAAAAAAGTCATTAAATTAGATGTTAGGAAAAAAACCATTGAGAATTAAATGAATTTTTACCCTATTGAGCAATTCTTCAAGGTTAAGAAATACTTAAAATTCTATTAAAGCAAATGAAAACGTGTATTTTTACACGTGCCTTTAAAACTGCGCTCTTTCCAGAATAATATTCTGTTTTTTTTTTTTTTTTTTTTTTTTTAATTTGACATTAAATAATTTATTTTTAACAGTAACATTAGACCTGAAAACTGTTCTGAATTTCTCGGAACATCAACTAACTTTGAACGTTATTAATTCTTTAATAATAAGAAACCGCACAAAAAGTTAAAAAACAGGGGATTTATTTCCTTTTTTCATAGATTAGCATAAATAAGGATTTAATGGCCCGGAAAGCTTAAACATTTAGTTATCTTTCCAAAAACTAATATTGAATATTGACTTGAAAATGCATTAAATATACTACGGTTTAGAAATATAAATACGAACGTTGCGAAACTACTTTAACATTTCACAGAACTTCAAAAACTGCAGCTACTCAAAAACATTAGTGAAATATATTTTAGTTTATTTATGTTGAAAAAGGTTTGTTAGTTACAGATGAACATGAAAAAAGTTGGATTCCAAAAAAAAAATGCAAAATTCCGCAGAAGTTTTGAAGCATGTTCGACGCTACCTGAAAATCAATTCACCATTCCGAGAATTAGACAGAAAAAAGCTTCATTTTTGGAAAGAATTCGCAATTATTATGATCAAAGTTTCGTTTTTTTTAAATGTTTTTTTTTTAAATTTGGTTTTTGTGAATTCTCAATAATTGAAGCGGCATCTATGTTTTCTAACTTCTGTGTTTCAGAAAGAAAGGAGGACAGCAGAAATTAATAGATAAAATATGAATTTAGACTTAAATAAATACTTTGTTTTAGGAAGAAGTACTTTCTTGCTATTTATTTAAATATATTTACAAATGATGCATTAAAATAACCGGAAATAAACAACGTTTTTTCTCACAAATTATGCAGATTACTGCATACTCGTGTTTCAAGGTTTCAAATAATCCCTTTTTCAATGCAAATAGCGAGTTTTTGATCTTCTTTTTGGATGCTTTTACCGGATATCTTTACATCCAAAAGTTCACTATTTTGCATTGAAAAAGGTTTTCCTCGAAACCCCGAAACACGTGTATGCAGATCTGCCAACTTTGTGCAATACCACTTTTTTATTTTCTTCTACTTCTGTGCACAAAAGTACTTATTAATTTCATATTGAAGGCCCATTTTTACTTTTTTTAAAAACCGCCAAATTAGTCCAGGATTCTTGAAATTTCGATTGATGGTTTCTGCTCTTACTTGCAAAAGCCAATGCTAAATAGCTGTTATTTGGTAAACTTTATTAATAAAAAAAATATGTATTTGTGTCTGCTTTTTCGTTCTTTAAGTTGTCTAGTTCAGGATTAAAAAAAAAAGGAAAATCAAATGGAATTCAGAAATTAAGAATGAAATAAAATTAAAAAAAATTATGTGTCGTAAAGACACGATAAAAGTGAACCTTTTACATTTTCACATTTTTTTTTACAATCTTAATTGTCACTCCACTGCACGTTTTCTCTCACGCCTTGTTCTTGTTCTGCGCCTGATTTAAGTATATCCACAGCAAATTTGTATATGATTTGTATATGTATTTTAATGAAGAAAATATATTATCAGCAACAAGAAAACTATGCAATACTCAAAATCCACATTTTAATTGGTTTTAAAATGGTTAACAAACCAAGTTCAGGGCTGAACTGAGCAACGTATAATAAACTTTTAAACTGATACTTGACTTGAAACGAAGAAACCAGCATTATTTTTGAAAAGTTTAAATCCACAAATGTATTCCTGCTTGAGTTGAGCCTTGAGCCCTTTTTTAAAGTTTATTAACAAAACTAACTTTATAATTACTATATTTTTATTGGTTTCGGCAAAAATGAAAAAGCGAAAGTATTTTAACTTCATAATTTCGATTATTTTTCGTTGTTTTATGGCAACAATTATAAGCAACTACATCATTTCCGTCACACAAAAAGTTAGCTGATCTGAATTTCAAAGCCCTCGCATAAAAATCTCCACTTCAAAAATGTTACTTCGAATCTGAATGGAATATTAAATTCTGAATATACCATGTATATTTAGAACAATATGAATGCAATAAAGTATGGATTTTGTTCCTTTTTTTTGTTAATGGTTTAAATTGTGTTCCATTTTAGGTATATGCAATGGATTACCTTCTTTTTGTGTACATATTAAACATACAAAAAAAAAAAAGGGCAAAGCGAAGTTTAATTTCTTTTGAAACGCATAATTTTATTCTAATTTTAGAGACAACTAATATAGTATGCGCCACAAATTATTTTAAAATCTCAGCAACCTTTTTATACGATTCACTGTAAAGCGCATTTGTATTATTTTAGAATTCTACCTTTATATAAATGAGCTCATATAAAATAGCATACGAGTCGTGGATAAATTTTACTTACTTAAAATTATGTCAGTACACTTTTTAACCAATATGTTGTGGCTATCACGAAACTTTCTTCTATATCAGTCTTATAATGGGGTTGTTTCCTTCAGTCAAAAGTACTACTTTTAGTCACCGAAAGTGATAGAAAAAGCAAAAAATATAGCATGGAACGGAAAAAAAAAACTTTCATTTTCCCAACGCTTGATTTTTTATTAATTTTTTATAATGCATGATTGTGAAAATAAGGCGTGGTGTTTATGACGTCACAAATGATGCACTTATGCATATCTCTTACCGCGTTTCCACGTTGTGACAATGAAGAAGCGAATTAAATATTGCGCTCTACGCTTGCTCTCAACCATATCGTTGCCATTACACGTGAGTAAAGATGCGAATTAATTATTGCGCACTGCGAATGGCAACGTTGAATGGCATTTCATCATTCGTGATGTCAAAGTGTAAAGAATGGAAGAGCGCCGATTAAAATAATTTTTTTTAAATATTCAACTTAGTCGAATTGTTTAAAAAGTGGTCAGATCCTATATTTTAGGCATGCTTTTTCAGAAAAAATATTTTTAAAATTTTGGAAACGACCCCATTTTGATCCCTCCCCATGCTTGACGAGGAAATAAACCCCCAACAGTAGTATTCCCAACAAAAACAAAATTACACAGGCCAAAACTTGATGACCATCCCAATTTCCAATTTATCTCAAAAGCAAAGCAAAGAATTATTAAATATAAAAATGACTTTTAAAATTATTTTAAAAGCCTTGCTTAAAATAATCACAAAAAAAAACAAAAAATTGTTAAGAAAATAAGCTGGCAACAGTTAAAAAGTTTAAATCATCGCGATTTTCTGGTCATTTTCAAACAATTAAAATCACGCGAAATGCGCAGGCGACAGTCTATTATAGTTTATCTTTTTTATTGTAGCAATTATAAAGCTTTTTTTATTCACAAAAAAAAAAAAAAAAAATCAACCCCCATGGAGTGATTGGCGCCAAAATTAAACCAACGCCCGTTTCCATACGTATTTACATTTATTACAAATTTCACCCAGGACGTAGCATTACTTCTTGAGATATGGCACTCACAGTGGGAAAAAAAAGAACGTTCGATTGCGCCACCCCCTTTTCAGCTGTTGACGCCAAAAGAAAATCAGCTCTTATACCCTCTAGGGCCTACTTGTCGAAAATTTTTTGTTTGATTCCGTTTAATATTTCTTGAGATACAGCAGTCACAATTGACAACAAAAAATGTTCTATAGCTCAACTCCCGTTTGAGTTATTGACACCAAAATTGAATCCGCTTCTGTACCTCTTAGGGGCACCATATGTACTAAATTTTGTTTTATTCCGCCGGTTACTTCCTGGTGAATATCAGGTATGCATAACTCAAAAACGTCCCATTGCTCCCCCCCCCTTGGGGAATTCGCGCCAAAAACCAATGGGCACAAGTTTACATTGGGCACAAAAACTAATGTGTACTAAATTTCGTTCAATTTCATGCGGTAGTTTTTGCTGTAGTGCAGCCACAAAAAACTGTTCACACACATACGTGACATACGGGCGCGCACACACACATACACACACACACATTTTTCAAAAATGGTCAAAATGGACTCAGCAGACCTCAAAACGTTCGAATCCGTCAAAATTCGAAATTCAAAAATTTGCACGAACCCAATACTTTTTTTCTATATATTAGATATAGAAGAAAGTGAAAATGAAAGTAGGTTTAAGAAAGGTTGATTTAAAACTATTAGAATAAAAAATCTTATCTTTTTTAGCCAGACGCGTGAGTCTGCTAAAAATTACCTTTAAACACATACATATGCTTGTGCACACATATAAAAAGGAATTACTTTCAGCTGTTTTTATTTCTAAGCTTCATGAAAGAACTATTTTGAAAAAGTAAACTTACTCTTTTTTCAGGTCTTCTAAAGGTTTGCGCAAACAAAACATTTGTCTGTGCTCATTGAGTCAATTTCAAAATTAAGAATTTTTTTAGAGTGGAGCATTACAATGTTTCACTTACACATTATTATTATTATTATTATTTTTTGTTATGCCATACATAAGACATTGAAACGTAAAATATTCATTTTTTTATGCCATACATAAGACTTTGGAACGTAAAATAATCTTTTTTTTTTTGCGTTCACGATACGAACTTAGCGTTTTAAACAAAATTGCAAGTTTAAATCCTAAACTTGGTTCTGGTTTGTAAACAACTGTTTCTTTGTAATGCGTAAAACATTTTTATGCACTTGTGTCCCTTGGAATTTCCAAACTACACAAAGGGACTAGAAATGATTTATGGATGATATACTGCCGCATGGATTCTATCCTCGATATCTAACGGTTTTGTTAGAGGAGGTACATAAACAAGGTCATTAATGTGACCCCAAATCACTGCAAGAAGAAAAGAACAGCACCCATATTGTAGCACGAAAAAAAAAATCGACTTTTATATCCTTTTTCTTGAAAACATTAGGATAAATATGCTACGTAAAAAACTCTCCGTATTTATCTTTACTAATAATAAAGCTGAAAGTTTTGATAAGTGTCTGGATGTCTAGATGTCTGGAAGTCTGTGAAGTGCATAGCGCTTAGACTGTTCGGATGATTTTCATGGAATTCGGCACAAAATGACTTTGTACTATGGGGGTGTGCACCTCAAAGCGATTTTTCAAAAATTTGATTTTGTTCTTTTTTTTATACAAATTTTAAGAACATTTTCCCGAGGAAATTATCATAACGTGGACGAGCAAATTATCACAACGCGGGGGAACTTTTTTTCGTAGCGTGGTCGAGCAAATTATCATAACGTGGGGGAGCAAATTGGCGAGAAATACATCATTAAATTTTTATGAACATGCTGGTGAAACAAATGACCTTTTAATTCTCTACTACGGGCAAAGCAATGAGGGAAGCAATAATTAATAATAAAGCTGAAAGTTTATATGTCTAAATCTCTGGATCTCTGTCTGTTACGCGCATAGCACCTAGACCGTTCTTTCTTTTTTCAAGAAATTGTGCACATAATTAATTCTTAGCATTTATGGGAGCACCTCGAAGCGAGTTTTTGAAAATTTGATTTTGTTCTTTTTCGATTCCAATTTTAAGCCCATTTTACCGAGCGAATTACTATAACATGGACGAGTAAATTACCATTACATGGACGAGCAAATTACCATAACATGGACAAGCAAACTAGCATTGCATATCGGCGTGAAATTCTTCGCCCATTATTTGTAAATTGGTGAACCGAATGACCTTTTTGATTTTCTACAACGGGAACCGCTGACATTTAAATAAATCAACTTTATTAAATAAGAAAAACGCATGTTTTTCTGCGTGATTTTTTTTTTTTCTTTTCAGAATCCAAATTATTTAACTATGAATATATGTTCTGTAGCTGCACTCTTTTTTGTTAGATGTGAAACCTTGGTTTTAAGAACGACGGAAATGAAACATATATGTAACAGTTGGTAATAACAGCATCAATATAAGTAGTACGAATTGGTTTAAAAATATGTAATTGAATCTAAAACTTGAATAAGAACAAAGGATAAAATGTTTGATTTTCCTATATGCAATTGTAACGGTACGGTTATACATTCTGCAATGAAACCAACTTTTGTTGCTCTATACTTCGAAAAAAAATCATCCTATTTTAAATTTCATCGTTTAAAAAAGCAAATTGGAATTTGGAACGTCAAAATTGCGTACTTAGATGGCTATGAGTAAAAATTAAAATTCTAATTTACTTTTTTTAATTTCAGTTTTGAAAAATGTTAACTCTTATTCTTTTCCATCAGATAATCTCTTTAAAATATTCATTGCTTTTGATCGAAAGGAAAACCCAATCTCTTAACTCATAAATACGTTCATGATTAAAAACATATCTTCTAATTATTTCTCATTTCCCCTGTTCTTTTTTTTACCTCAAATTTTTTTTTTGCCCACTTAATGTCAACCGCAATTCATTTAATTAGCATAAGACAGAAACTTCTCCAGGAACAACTTGTTTAATTATCTCCTTCTTTCATTCGAAAACCGGAGACTTTTATTTATACAAAACAAAACGTTTTAATCTGATTCTCTCTTTTTTTTTTTTGTTTCCTTAGAATTTAGTGTTTCGCTTCATCTTTATTTATCCATTGAATATATTTATTTTATATTGATCATTTTATTTGTCTTTTAGGAGCCAAGTAGTTGTAGGGTATATCAAGCATACATGTTTTTTGAAATACCACAGGAAAGAAATAACAAACTGGCTTTATAATGAATTAAACTACAGTGGCCGCCACGCCGCTGATATGAATCACGTTTACTCTAAGCAGTTTTGATTCCATAAAGCAGCTGATTCAATAAAGCGAGCAATTCAATAAAGCTGGATTTTATTCTGTTTTTGACAATTTGATTCATTAAAGCGGTTGGTTCAATTAACCACTGATTCATTTAACCGGCGTCCACTGTATTAGATCTTGTTGAAGATCTGATGGTGCAGTAAAACCTGTAAAGTTGACTATCTGTCTAAGTTGACTGCTTTTTTTCAGGCACGGAATTAGCCCTTATCATATAAATCAACCTCTGTAAGTTGACCACCTGTTTAAGTTGACCACTAAAGTAGTGCACCGCAAGTGGTCAATTTACACAGGTTTCACTGTATTTCCTTTACTACGATTTGGGATGCCATAATATCAATTTTATAAATTTAGTTCATGATATTTTACTAATTCTCACTTATCTTATTAAATGTTTCGATATAAAATTGGTTTTTGTTTGCATGTTTGTTTTGAAAAAAATCCGAAAAAATAGTGGCAATCGTTAAGAAGAGTACCAATAATAATTGCCGATAAAGGGTAAGTTAAAAAAAAAAAAAGCCTGAAATACGAAGTAGAAGTTCTAAAAATTCATTGCAAATAAGTTCTATAGTGCTTTTGTTCATTTCCTATAGTTTACTTGTTTTCACAGCATTTAAAATTGTTTTATACTTTATTCCACAATAACTATGGATGTGTCTGTGAATGTAAACCAAACTAAAGCACTAGATCGCAGCTTAAGTAGCGACACGGCCGCCATCTTGGGGCAAATTGCCACTTTCTTCTTAAGTCTGCTATAATGAAGTAGCGTGTTTTGCGTCTTGATTGTGGTACTTCTCGGCATTGGATTAACGTAGAGTTGATATGAAGTCACAAGCAAGAAGCAAAACGCGCTACTTCATCATAGCAGACATAGTTAAGCCTCAAGATAGCGATCGTGTCACTACTTTTTTCTTCGATTCACAGCTTTAACCTACACCCGTGACTTCCCTCGTACAATACTTAACTAAGTAATAACCGAATTTTAAAATGTAAAGCGAATGAATTTCTATGCATATAAATTAAACTAAAGCACTAGATCGCAAAGCGACGCGTCCGCTATCTTAGAGCTAAATGCCGCTTTCTCCTTAAGTCCGCTACAATGAAGTAGCGTGTTTTGCACCTTGATTGTGGTACTTCTCGACAGTGGATTAACATAGAGTTGATCAGAAGCCACAAACAAGAAGCAAAAAACGCTACTTCACCCTAGCAAACATAGTTAAGAAAACATGGTTTAGCCCTAAGATAGCGATCTCGTCACTAGTTTTTTCTCCGATTCACAACTTTAACCTACACTCATGACTTCCCTCTAACAATACTTAACTAAGTAACAACCGGATTTAAAAATGACTTCAATTTTTTGACGCATAAGTTCCATAGTGCTTCTGTTCATCGCCTATAGTTACGTGTTTTTACATAATTTTTCAGTGCTTTCTGCTTCGTTGTAAAATACCATGTCTGCAAACCTAACATAAATAACTTGTGACTTCCCTCTAGCAACACTTCACCAAGTAATACCAAAATGAAATTGACTTCACTTATTTGAGGCAAATGGGTATACTATGTTTATCAATCATCAAATGCAGAAATATAAGTACGCCCTCCCCCCCCCCCCCTCCGACGGAGAAATAAATTTTTTAAGTCAATTTATTTTTTAAAAAAATGTACTTAAACTGGAATACAAACACACCAGCTCTGTTCTTAATCGCTTTCCCGCTTACTGTACTTCTGATTTTTGAAAGCATAATATTCATAAATAAAATTTAATTTGATCCGATCAAATTAATTCGTCAGTGTTTTCCATGAAACCAACATCAAATGGACTGTTTTTACTTTCTTCTATATCTAATATATAGAAGAAAGTATTGGATTCGTGCAAACTTTCGAATTTCGAATTTTGACGGATTCGTACGTTTTGAGGTGTGCTGAGTCCATTTCGACCATTTTTTTTCTTGTCTTAATCAACATTTTTTTTACTTAAAATGATACATTTCTTTATTTCAATTTTGAGAAAAACAAATACAGAATGGCGGACACATTTCAAAAATTCATAAAAAAGCAGCAAATTGTCGTATGAAAGACATCACTGGTTCAATAATTTTGAATGACATCGCAAGAAAATGGAATATAAGAAATATAACAAAAAAATACAATTATAGGTAATCGATGTATCATCGCAGTAAGTATATCTATTTATTTTACAATATACACATTGATAAATGCAAAAGAAGGAAAAAACCCTTATGATATCTAAACACATGATTAATTCCTTTTTCGGTTTGTAAATAAATATAATCCAGAACTGTTTTGCTTTTATCGACAATAATATCTGATAGTAGTGATTGAATGTATCAAAAAGAAAACCACCAGTAAGTTACCTTCTGGTTCATCAAACGTTATATTATGAATAAAATCACTACAAGGTTATACGTTATAGTAATTTACTACAAATATTATGCACTCTAAATTTGGGGAGGAAGGGGGAGGGAGTCTACGTGTTGTTGGAATGAATAATTAATCTCTTTTTCAAGGTTAACAAATATAGTACACACTTTTTTTTCCTTCATTGATAAGTAGTGTCTGCATGACAACTCGTAAAATCAGACAAGAAAACCAGATGATGCTAGTTCCGATGTACTAGTAATGAAAACATGAACTTTCCTCCGGCATTTCCTACAGTTTTTCAAGCTTTTAAAACAGGCTGCTGGTTTAATCAAACCATTACTCACGAGAAAGGACTTTTGTAATTCCAATTTTTCTCATTTTTTTTCGGGTACATAATCTTGTGCTGAAGGGTTTGAGGAACGACATGGAGGAATAGTTTTCGCATTTCGATTAATCTTCTTTTTGTTGTCATACACGCTTCAAATCACGTTTTTCTCGATGTGTTCTTGATATGCTACAAGACCGGTTATAAATTGAACAGACAAGTCCAGCTGCGAGCATAAAATGATTAAGTTTTTCAGTATTCTTATTTGCGGCGTTGTTTTACGGATGCTTTTTCGCAAGACTTTTGCCTTTTGCTTTAAAACGAAAGAGTTTTGTTGTGTTTAAAAACTTTGGCGATTAATTAAAAAAGATCTTGTTTGAGGTTTGATTACCAGAAGTTTGATTACAAGCACTTTTTAGTAGAAAAAATGTATGAATATTTTAAAAGAAAACTTAGTCATTAAAAGCGGTTTTGCACTGTTTGTTGTAAGATAGTTGGAACAGATGTCAAACAAAGAGCGCGGATTTATCTTTTTCAGGAAAAAAATATTGTAAATATTTTGAGAAAAAACATGTGTATCAATTTTAATAAGTTTCCTATCCTTATTTCCAAATGCGCTAACTACCAGTGACTTATTAGAAAAATCTATACCTAAAACTGCTTCGCAAAATTTATGCTCTATTGAAGCTTATGCTGCGAAAGTTTTTTAGTACTCCTATTTGCGGCGCTGTTTTACGAATATTTTTTTCTCAGAACGTTTGACTTTTGCTTTAAAATGAACCAGTTTCGTTAAGTAAAAACTTTGATAATTAATTAAAGGATATCTTGTTACACTCCAGGAGTTCCATTACATGCTGCTGCTTCTCTAAAAACATCGCATGGAATAGCTCCAAAAAGATTCATCAGATTACGTTTTTTATAGTATAGCGAAAACACTGTTTTAAATGAGGACAATATTTCCAGACATTAAAATAAGTCTCGAAAAACCCTTAATAAGGAAATTCTCATATATATAATTGCAAATGATCGAGTAATGCTGACGTCATCGACAACGTAACGTCATGAAAATTGGATAATATGTTTTGGTAATGTTTAACATGCAGCGAAAGGCTTTATTGTGACAAAGGTGAACTGGATTAGGCAGCTTAACTGTTTTACTGGTGAAACTGTCATTTCAGGAGAATGAAGAAACGGAAAAAAAAGGGCGTCAACCATGAACGCTATTCGCAACTCCAATAAACCATAGGGGGCGCTGCAGCCACTGTCTAATGGCGGATGAAAAAGGTAAAACAAACACATGCCATAACTTATAACTTGCTTTGACGCTTATGGTGAATGGCAGTAGTTTTTCAACGTCCTTGTGGGAAGTTTTCTTTTCTATTCTTCTGAAATTACATTACGCCACAAACTGTCTGAAGCCTGTAATTTATCCCAAAGAAAACATGCGGAATGGAACCTTTTACCCTTTTCTTTAGTATTGTTAATTACAGCAAGATAGCGTGTTCGAGCTCTGGAGTTGCGAATCTACTGGAATCCACTTTTCAAGTACCAAAATATCACCAAACAGGCAAATGCTTCGCTGAAATGTAGAAGCAGTTTTCACCCGTCATACCCTGGCGGGCGACTTTCTAGTAAGAAAATAAATATTAATGTGCGAAAACGTGATCAAAAGGGATTTCTAGATCCAACGATACAAAAACCGAAAAAATCGGAGCATTTCTTTTTATAGACTGAATTAGACTTGAACTAAAGTTTCTAATTAATATATCTATCTGTTAGCTAACGTTCTTGCGTGAACGAGGATGGAATATTCGTGACTCTCGTAAAACTTCGCTTTTACAATACTTAATTTCACCATGAACTTGGCCATTCTCGGTAAGTTCGTATTCTGGCTAAGTTCACCAAGTTCCTTTAAAATATAACTTTCCGAAAATCCTTTCTTAGCTCGCGGCCCTGAAATAAACTTATGATAAAAATTTCAGCTTCCTAGCGTTAGTAATTTCGGATGTGCGTTGATTATTACTGAGGATGTACTTACTAGCGTTTTTAAACATAAATATCACAAGTCATTTATCAGGATTTGTAGCACAATTTCTCCACCTGTAATAGTTAACTAAAACCAAAGTATAACACATTCATTTAGTATTGGTTTTCCAGTTTTTATCTGATATATTGGAAAGAGTTACTTTTTAACTCACAAAGTTAAAACGTGTTTTAAATTTAAAAATGTGAAATATTAATGATTTATAGGGTATTTACGCAGTCTGACACTTTTTAAATATGCTCTAAAATACTTTAGTTTTATTCCATACATGATTTTTACAAAATTAAGGTAAATTCCTTTTCCTCTCCCTCGCAATTAGAAAAGTATTTGCTTCTCGCGTCAATAATTCTTTCTCGAAAAGAAATGTTTCCGAATTAATGGACCAAGTCTCACAGTCAAATGTGATAAATCAATCGTAATCCACTTCAAAATTCTGTCGTTCCTTTTTTTCTTAGTTTGCTTTTTCCGATAAGATAAAACAATCCGTTTCTTAGGCATTCGATGTTTCTTACTAAAGGAAGCTTACTAATAATTTACAGGTTTAATTCATCAGAATTTACTGGTTTTTTCTTAAAGTGTTACAGTGATCGTTTAGTAGAACCTAACTGTACTTATTTCATTGAGATACGTGTAAAATACTGTTCAGAATAATTACCTGTTTCGGTTTAAAGAAGGACTTACATTAAACATGTTTTCAGAATGGAAATATTTCATCAGAAAATAATAATTAATGATATGAATTCTGTTATTATTCATATGTAACAAATAATTAAAGACGATTAAACTCAAGGCACTATGCCTTTGTCCCAGTGAGTATTAAAATAAATCTTTCCAACTTTCAGTAAACAATAACTCAGCATGTGCAATTTCATTCCGAATGTTAAAATTTTTTTTAAGTAACTGAAGAAAAAAACAAAAACAGAACACAAAGTTTGTTTCTTGTTTTGTTAACGTCTTGTGTATTTGAACTTTCGATCTCCAAACGTATCCGATGTTTGTTTCCTTTCGTTTCTCTAAAATTCAAAAAACTAAATATTTTTACGAATGTTTTTTCTATAGTTGATTTTCCGTTTAATTCAAGAAACAAAGTACACAAACAAATTAGTTGATAAATAAATACTAATTCTAACTATCTCTTCGCACAATATACGATTAAACAAAATGGTTACATTGATGTTGGATTTAATTTCCAATGCTTTTAATTACGTACGATCTTAGTGAAGCAACTGGACGTGGGACAAAGTATGTCAAATTAGTCACAGCAACAAGTGTTTTAAATATGGAATAAAACTAAAGGAAATAATGATTCTAGAACACTCCACGCGGTATAAACCATCAACGGACCAAGATTAATTGGCCATGATTGCTGAGAAATTTTCCCTTTTCTTACCTGTAACGAAAGTATATTAATCTCACTTTTGGGAAATTAATACTCCATACATCAAATATTTTTTTCTGAAAACGTATGAATTGTTTGCTTACTTTACGTTGAAGCACAGAAAATGTTAAGTGAATGAATTTAACATACAGTGCAGTTCAAGGGCAAAAAAGCAAAAAGTTTGCCGTATACAAAATATTTTTCTGAATTTTCCGTTTCCGAAAACTATCAAACAAAAAATATTAATTCGAAGGGTTCAATTGTAAAACATTTTTAAGCTGCGGTCGGACCTCAAAATAAGTGCTGGAAGCTGCAGTACGAACTAAACCATCTCTTAATTGGACAAAGCAACTTGCGTATAAAATATGCATAATGCATAACATACATCGGCCGCTCAATTGTTCCATCCAAGGAGTGCAGTTTCGTGCTTTTTAGCACTTATCAGTCCGGAATAGGAAGTAACTGAGCTGGAGGCGTAAAACCTCTTAAAGGAGCCAAGAGAGCCACACAAACTGGTAGCTAATGTTGGATTATCACACCAGATGTGTGACGGTGCAGTTCAACATTAGCTACTTGTGCTAATGCTACATTAGCTACCAGTTTTTTAGACTCTTTTGACTCCTTTAAGAGGTTTTCCGCCTCCTGCTCATTTACTTCCTATTCCGGGCTGTTGAATGCTGAAAAGGACAAAACTGCAGTCTTCGGATGGAATAACTGAGCTGGCGATGTATTTCATGTATTTTTGCCTTAGCCCTGACTAAGGGTGATAACTTAATACAAAATATGCATAATGGTCTTGTCGCAGAATTAAAGCCAGAGATCGTTGCTTAAATAGCGACACATCCGCCATCTTGGAGCTAAATGCCGCTTTCTTCTTATGTCTGCCTGCTATGATGAAATATCGTGCTTTACTTAATTATGCATTAGCATGGAGTAAATAAGAAACCGCAATCATGAAGCAAAACATGCTACTTCATCATATCAGACACAAGAAGAAAGTGGTGTTTAGCCCTAAGATGGTGGATCTCTCTTTACTTATTTTACGATTCAGGGTTCTATTCAGAATAAATTCTTGAAGTCATTAATTGGGATCAGTTACAATAACAAGTACGCTTTCCTACTTCTGAAATAATGTTCCTGCCAGGTTATTGTATACTTTGTCAGCATTATTGAAGTGTGCACTCATATATTGATTGCATATTACTTATTAAATACTGTTGGAGCACGAGATTAATGCTTTCATTTATTAGCGCAATATATGTTTTGAGACAAATGCCAAATGAGAATGTTTGTTTGGATTAGTATTTGATGTTCGAAGTCACAGTTATATCCACTATAAAAGTGGTTTTCAATAAAATCTAGGAAGGAAGTGGTAAGAAAAATCGGGGTGGGTGGTAAATGGGGGGGGGGGGTGTAAAATTGATGAGAGATATTTCTTATTTTTATCTTAAGATACATTTTTTATCTTCATTTATATCATGCTTTTAGGCTATATGAGTGAAGTAACTTTTTTTTTGTTGAGAATCAAAAAAGTACAATAGGGGTGTTTGTTTAGCTTTACAAAAGGTTGACGTTTTGTAATATTAGTGCTTGGGGGAGAATTTAAACCATTTTTATCCATAAAAAATTTACAATAGCTGTCGAAGCAGTAATATCAACTTTGAATTTTTTGTAAAATCCTTTCTTCAAAATCATATTTTAAGAAATGATTTCGACGAATATTTGTTGTTTTTTTATTTTGCGCTTGTTCTTATAATTCGTTTCATATAGTATTCTTATCATATAAGTTTTATGAGCTTTAATCGAATTTCTTTTGTCCCTTTGGTTTACGACACAATAGTTATTTCTACTTTTTATAGAAGTTGATCAGCATAAAGGAAACCTTACCGATAAATGCTTGTGACTTTTCACTAAGTTTAATACCCTTTCTGAAATTTTTGCTGATTTCTTGATGAGAAGTTCAATGCCTTAGAGGATTTCCCTTATTACTATTATTTTTATTGCGTTCATGCAGATCATGCATACACTGTATACTCTGGATTAATGTTAAAATGCACTTTTACTTCAAAGACGACTTTGAGTCTAGAAAGGTAATAGGCATTTTTTATTCACAATTAATAAATTTCTATTAAAACAGTCAGTCACTAATACATTTTATTGTGTGCCTAAATTATAAAAAATACAACCAATGTAATTTTTTGTAAAAATTCATGCGTTTTTGTTCATCCTAAATCATTCGCAAAACTTTTGCGTTTTTTATCGTCGCGGAAATAGTGATAGTTAGACCTGAGAATGTAAAAAAAAAAAACATTAAAAAAAAGTTTGCTTTAAATTCTTAAATAAATCTCTCTTTTTAAAAATATGTCAGACATGTATGTTTTACAAAATTTTTAAAAACTAATGAACAGTTAAAAATAAATAAAAATAATAACAAAGTGGTGTTAAAAAGCATTTTGCTAAAACAAAACAAGTTGTCTGTTTGAAACAAAAGAATGATTCACAACAAAACAGTTTTAAACAAGAATCTCTATATAAAAACTATTCATTAAAAGTCAAAAAACTTTGAATTACTTTTAGTTCTTATTGGTTTTGGGTATGCATTACGTTGTTAGAACTTATTGTTTTCCGGATAGTAAGTTTTTTTATTTATGCAATGATTTTTTAAGATGCATTTTCGCATCCTGTCTTAAAATTTTAAAATGATTTTTGCTTTTAGAGCTTTTCTGAATAAATATTTCTTTTAAATTTATTGTTAAGATTGCTTTGAAACTTTTGAAGTATCGAAAAAGATAAGAAAATATGAATAGAAGATTCGAAATAAGAAATAGTTTTAATTTACTTTCTTTTAAAATCGGGATCAATAGTAGAGCAATTTTACTGCTATTTGTACTAATAAAAAATTTGTTTCCAATACTATCGCGCTTAGCGTAGTAATGCATTTTTTTAAAGTGGGGGAAAATTTTATAGTTAAATTCTCAGTCATATATGTCGACTATTATTGGGAAACTTTTGAACAGTCAAGGAGCAATATTTTATAATTTGGAAAATGTAGCGTTTGAAAGAACTGACAAAACATAACAATTTCAGTTAATTATATTTTTACGTATTTGTGTCCCTGCTATTTTATCTTTGGATAACTTTTCCCCCAACTTTTATGCTTAGCTCAGATTTTTTGCTTTTTTATGTGGGGAATTTGATAAGACAGCGGTGTTCACCCTCTACCTAATCTTTGAATTATAATTTTCAAGACTAAATACATTTGAAACGAAAGCAAACAAAAAGGGCAAGCAATAATTATATAATCTGACACTGTACTGAAATAAACAAAGGAAAATAGTAAGAAGTTTAGTGCGAAAGCGCCTTTAGTGACTAAAGAAACTGCATTCGGCATAAGAGTGGAACAGCTCCGAGAGGTGATTGCTTTTTTCCTAAAACAATCTTTTGCAGTTCATTTCACGTTTCGGTTGCTACACAAAGTTTGTTGCGTTTTACAAATTTGCGAAATGAGGAAGAAAAAAACCCTTTAAGAAGCAGCCTTTGTTTGTATTTTCATTTCTACTCTGTAGCATATTTTTCCCACGTATGCGTTTAATTAGCGTACTCATTATTATTTAATTCAATCATATTTACTCAAGTACAAAAAAAAAAAAAAAAAGACTCCAATTCAACACTCAACAGTACTGAATTTCTGTTGCATTAAAACCTGGAAATGTTTATAAAATAATAATTGCAAAAATGATTATAACTAACCTTTCAATACTAAGATTTTACTCATTTTTTTTTTCTTTTTTTTTTGTAATTGAAACTTTTACTTCAAATACTGCTCATCTTGATTGTTAAAGATTTTCTCCTTCCTGTAAAATAAATAAATAAATAAATAGATAAATGGAAAAACTACAAATGAAACGAATTGAATTATTTTTGGAAATCTGCCAGGATGTTCTGTTTTTGTTGGCCGACTATAATAGATCGATATAATTTTCGACTATAACCGTCACAAGTGACTTCGATATCCTAACCATTGTCCATACAGCACCATGCTGTGTGCTGTATGTTGTGTGCTGGATGCTGTGTGCTGTATGTTGTGTTAGATGCTGTGTGCTGTATGTTGTGTTGGATGCTGTGTGCTGTATGTTGTGTTGGATGCTGTGTGCTGTATGTTGGTGCTGAATGCTGTATGCTGTGTGCTATCTGCTGTATGTTGTGTGCTGTAAAGTCTCAAAAAGACCATAAGGCATTTTATTTAATACTTTGTAGCCTGAAAGACCGACCATAGTGTGTCCTTGTAAACATAAGCTTTGTAAACTTCATGAACATCTCCAGCACGAAGTAAACCCACGGTTTGCTGCTAAGGGACCTATAGGTTCAAGTGAGATCTGAAACACTGGGACATGAAAAGATGAAGTTCTACATCAATCAATAACATTCCTACTTTTCTACTAGGAGCTTGTGCCTTGGGCTTGGTGCGATAGCCGAAGAAAACCGCTCAAATGCTGACTTGCTTATATAGAGAAAAACTCAAAAGTTGTATTGCATAGTGTTCAACATTTTGAGCAACGATTGAAAACAACTTCTGTAACTATCAGTTAGTTTTGAAAAAATTTACAAATTTTAACTTGAAACATTAATAGTTTAAATTATGTAATCTGTAATTTTGTGATACAAAATGTTGGTTATTTTCTCTTCTCTTCACAAAGGTACTTATATATTCCTTTGATTAAGTAATAAGTTATTTTTAAAAATATTTATTCATGGAAGTAATTATTTACTCTTATCATAACCTTTATTGGATCAAGTTTTGAAAGTCGTATAAACCAAAAATATATGTACTATTAATTTCAGTAGTACAACATTCAATTTGCCGGAAAAAGAAAACACTACTTCATTATTAATAAATGCTTTTACAAGCTACACATGAATATATATCAATACAAGTCGACTCAAAATTAATTAACTTTTTTTGAAATTATTCCCTACATATTATTCCGTCGTACATAGAAAGTACTTTATCCTCTCAACGCAAAAATAGAAAATTTTCCCGACAACAAACAAGATGTTTATGACATTGATTTATTAAGATAATCCATTTTCTAGACGAGTATTAATTAAACCCTTTGTGATGGACTTCGATCTAGAAAGAGTTGTAATCGCTATTTCCTTAAGAAAGCGTGCAGAACAATAGACGCAGCTTTCGGTTTCTTGTTCATTTTTAAAAAGTAAGTAGGAGACTTAAAATAAATCTTTTGGTTAATAAACTGACATGATTAGCAGTACAATGGTAATTTCCTAAGTAATCAAGAAAAAGCATTTTGAACAAGTATTTTAACCATCTTCTAAAAACACGTGTTTTGGCTTTTTAAACTTAAAAAAAAAAAAAAAAAATCATATTAGTGCCTGGTGCTAGATGATAAATATTGTGCGTTGGATGCTGGATGTTGTGCGCTGGATGTTTTGAGCTGGATGATTGTATGCTGTATGCTGTATGTTGTGTGCTGGATGCTGTATGTTGTGTGCTGGATGCTGTATGCTGTGTGCTGGATGCTGTATGCTGTGTGCTGGATGCTGTATGCTGTATGCTGTGTGCTGTATGCTGTGTGCTGTATGCTGTGTGCTGGATGCTGTGTGCTGGATGCTGTGTGCTGGATGCTGTATGTTGTGTGCTTTATGCTGTATGTTGTGTGCTGGATGCTGTATGTTGTGTGCTGGGTGCTGTGTGCTGTATGCTGTGTGCTGTATCCTGTGTGCTGTATGCTGTGTGCTGCATGTTTTGTGCTGGATGCTGTGTACTGTATGCTGTGTGCTGTCTGCTGTGTGCTGTATGCTGTGTGCTGTATGTTTTGTGCTGGATGCTGTGTGCTGTATGTTTTGTGCTGAATGCTGTGTGCTGTGTGCTGGATGCTGTCTGTTGCGTGCTGAATGTTGTGTGCTGTCTTCTGTATGCTGTGTGCTGGATAATGGATCATGTGTGCCGGATGACGTTTTTGACTAACGAGGATTGCATAAAGTCGAAAGGGGCGGTTATAAATGAAGTAGATTCTAGGGGACATGGACGCCACTGCGCGAGAGAGGCTCCCAAACGCGGAGGTAGGTGAACCTCGAGGAATATTCGAAACTCGTTTACTGTGGTAACTGTGAAGCTTCTATCTACATATTTCTAATAAAGTTTGGAATCTGACATTTAATATCTTGTAGATTTTTTCTAGATATAAAGGCAGAAGCAATGAAAAAACATTTAAAATCTCTTACTAAGGTACTACAAAGAGTTATAAGTATTTTATTTGTTAGCAAACAGAAAATGGCAGCGGATAAACATTTTAAATCATTGATTACTTTCCAATCTTCTGCAACAAAGAGATCGCTATTAATCGCGTGAAAGGCTTAGAATTTCCTTTAAAATTTGCAGAATATCACAATTTTAATTTTATATCCAGTTCCGTATATTTTGCAAGTTCCATCACACGCAGAAAAAATATCATTCTTCAATTAGTACCAATATTTTAAATGTACAACAAGTTCTTCTATACAGGGTGTATCAGTACAGCGTTTACAGATTTTTAGGGCAGATAGAATACACCTAGACGATGGAAAACCACATAGCAATGCATGGTCGGAAACGCTATCCTGGCGCGGTAGTGACGACACAAATCACTAAAAAGACGACACGAATAAGAGAAGGAAACATGTTTATTATCCTAAGTGCAGCAAAAAACTAAGTAAAAAGAACATGAAGGAGCCAGCAATCGTTATCAAAGTAGGTGTTCGAAGTTACGACCCCGGGCCGTGATGCATGCCTCACGTCTCCGGAGTCTTGAAGAACGAACGTCACAGCGAGCGCGGCAACAAACCCGCGTGTGCGCATGCACCGACATCTTATGCTTCGGTTACGTAACATCTATCACGTACACCAGACAAAAACTTCCCAGCATTTTTACTGTATCAAAAATAATAAATATGTTTTCTCCTCTTATTCGTGTTCTGTCGTTCTTGTGCTTTTGCCATCACTATCGCGTCAGGAAAGCGTCTCAGATCATGCATTGCTATGTGATTTCCCATCCTCTAAGTGTACTCTCTATCTACCCTGAAAGTCTGTAAACGCTGTACTGATGCACCCTGTACATAATTCTATGCATCAAATAATGTTTAGTAATATTTTGCTAAAAATATGTTGTCAAATACATTAGAATTAAAAATGTTCCTAAACATTTCTTGTGCATGAGCCATTCTAAATTATTTTTTTTTCAATTAGTACAATCTAGACATACTACCGTCTAATCTAGACGTACTCTTAAAAAAGCAGTGTTTAAAATCCCATTATTTGTTTTTGAAAATAACTAAGAGTATCAACTAAATTAGAGACAAAGCAATTATTTTTTTTTAATAGTAAAAATAAAATGAGGAAAAATATAGCAGTTTAATCTAGATGTACTTTTTTATATTATGCAGTGTTTTAAATTCCACTATAATTATTATTATTATTTTGAAAAAAAATTAAAAGTACCAAATAAATTAGAGGCAAAGCAATTATTTTTATTTTTGTGCTAAAAATGAAATAAGATGAAATGCTTCCTTTTGTTTTAAGTATGAAGTATGCACTTACTTTATAGTTGTTTTAAACAAATTAAAGAACCTTTTTATAACATTTTAATATGATATTTGATCAACCGAAGTAATGAAAATCGATAATTTATTTAAATCATCGTATTTACTTATGACTCAATAATGTAAAAGACACTTATCAATTTTAAGAAATTCATTAACATCTAACAAAAGTGGATAGAAAATACATATTATATTTATTTAAGAATATCCTCCAGTTCTGGACTTAATTAAATTGCTTTTTTAACAGGCTATTATTAGCTTCACTTTTATGCTTGTGAGTAAACTTTCTTTGGACTAAGAGCTAGTGGCTTATCACTGTTAGTACATTCCACCACTTTATGAGCGTTCGTAGCCGAGCGGTCTAAGACGCGGGTCTTCGCTGACGTCCACCTCCGGGAATCATTGGGAGTGCGTTCTAATCCCGTTCACACCGAAATTAAATTTATAATCTTGCAACTCAATTTTCGCCCACTTTTTGTGATAGGAGTCCTTTAAAATTTGGAATGAATAATCAGACCCGATGACAATGCAATATTCTATAATCAAATTAATTTATTAACGATATGTTATTAGTTTATTCTAATTGACACGCTTTTATTAGCTTAACTTGTATGTTTGTGAGTATGTTTGTGGATCCAACTTTCCTTTGGACAATTAGCCAGCGGCTTATTAGAATTACTTACAACGCACAAATTAGAGTTACGGAGTGTAACATTGTTTGCACATAAATTTACCAGAAAGCATTCAAAATGTCTGATGCAAAAAATACAATAGATTACTAAGATACATTTCATTATAAAAATCGAATACACGCACAAAGATTTGAATTAAGAGTTACAAGTTTTAGCAATATTTAGTATCTAAATTTTCTTTGAAATAATAGTTTATCAAAATTTTCAAACATCAAAACAATTTCAACAAAAAATAAGAAGTAATTAAGATCAACAAACTGTGGCATGCTACACTTAGACTGATTATCTCAAGAGATACTTCTAGCCAACAAGAAACACGGACAAAAGTTCATCAGCCAATTCTGGCTCAGAATAAAGGGAGAACTAGATCTTCCAACATAAATATTGACAACGTTTCGATATCAGCATCAGTTGCTAGGAAGTTGCTTCCCTGGAAGTTTCGACCACGTAAATACTGAAGATGGCCGACGCAGATGCGGTCGAAACTTTTGGAGTAACAACACTCATACCACGGCACAACAGCCCAGAATCTTACAAAACTATTGACACCGGCCGTGAAAACCTTCATTCTTACAATGTATTGTTTGTTTATATTTCATCGTTGACTGTCGGAGAAAAAGGATGCCTAACTTTTGTAGTTTTATGAAGTATTCTGGAAAACTCCCCCCCCCCTTTCCCAAAAAAACCCTTAGCAAAATATGAATATAATACTGCGATCGCTTTTTCTTATTTTAATGCAACAATAAAATAGTGGTTCAGATTCCTGCAATTACCTTAGATTATATATTCTTTTAAATTTAGATTTAAATTTTTATAAAGGGAAAAAATCATTGAAAAATGACAAAACCCATGCGGCGATTAAAACCAAGATCTTCACGTTTTTAGCACGAAGCTCTAACTAACTGAGTTATACTGCTTATCTCGTGGGGCATTATACGTTAAAGCAATGTGTACTAAAAAAATAACGAATATAAGAATAGTGGTGTTTTCAAAAAATCGCCACAATGTCAGTTTTCTGTTTACTTTTCACATTAGCGGTGAAGTTTTTTTTTTATGAAGTCTTATTTATGAAATTTGATAAATAATTCTAAGATTCTAAGTTACGGAGTTGTCACAAAAAAAAAAAAGAAAAAAAAGAAAAAAAAAGAAAAAAAAAAGAAAATAAAAAAAGTTTGGGAAATTATATATATATATATATATATATATATATATATATACATATATATATATATATATATATATATATATATATATATATATATATATATATATATATATGTATATATATATATATATATATATATATATATATATATACATATATATATATATATATATATATATATATATATATATATATATATATATATATATTCTTTAATTTCCTTGCTTAAATACTTACAAGGATAATTTTGTTAAATAACTAACTACATCTCTCAGACAATTACATAATTTTGTTGTGCAATTCAAATTGCTATTAGGAGTAAACTCAATGTTCCATTTCTTTCAATATCGCACATCTTTTCATTATCATTTGTTGCTTAAGAAACTCAGATTTGTTTTTATACGAAATGTTTAGAACTCAAAAGATAAAGAAAGAAACGTTCGCATCTCGAGGCAATGAAAGAATGCCTTTTATAAACAGAAGTAAGAAAAAAAATATCACAGTATCATATTATCTGTTGCTTTTTCCATTTTATTTTTAATCTAAAATTTCTTTCTCCGCACAAGGTCTTATTACCATGCATTATGCATATTTTTAAAACTAATAACTTTTTTTAATTCCCTTTATTAAGACCTTTTTTTTGTGTCGTTCTCATAAATATTATCTCAAAAACATACAAAATGCGTTAATAATGCAAATGATGATATGAGAGTGGTTTCAAAAAAATGTATACCTATTATGAAAATAGTATTTTTTTCTTACGTAAAGAATATTTCCTTTCTTTTCTTATTTTGGTTTTGCTTCCGAAGAAAAATGTATTTTAATACCTCTTTAGTTTGTGTTTCGTTATAAATTAAGAATTTTTGAAGTAAGGTAAAGGTAAGCGTTTAATAAGAACAAAAAAAAAATATTTTTCTTACACTGTTAAAAATTCAGGAAGATTTTCTGGTAATTGTTACTGTAAAATTGCATCGCCGACGCATCGCTGATTTTTACGGTAATTTATACCGGAGAAATAAGCGATCCCAGCGCCAACTGGTTGCTGTGGCCTACCGAGGAAACCGTAAAATTTTACAGTAACATTTGATTTTTACGGTAATAGTTACTGGCGACATGGATGCCAGTAACAATTACCGTAAATTTTCCGGAAAATTTTTAACAGTGTAGGTAGGTTTTTTTTTTTTTTGTAAAATGCAGAAGGTTTCGAAAAACGCTTGTGAAATTATTAAAATTACGTAACTAATTATCAAGTCATGAAATCCATCAGTAGACGCATTTAACTAGTAGAAAATATACTTTGTGCTTAGTACGTAGACAGATAATATATTGCACTGTAAAACGTTTGTGATCCTATTCCATAAAATTAGTGGGAGCGTAGCTGCCTGAAGTGCTCTGGAGTAACTTCACTGATATAACTGGTGTATGCTTACACATTTCTTGTGGAAGGTTACACCATGGTAGTGTAACTATAGCGTAACGTATCAATAATATCTGTGAAATGTTACGCTATAATTTTCTGTATGTTTACAGAGAAATTGTTTGAAAGGCTACACATTACCAAAATTTAAGCTTTCATCTAAAGTTCTTGAACAGGTAATTGTTGGGGTCACAGTACCTTTCAAACATTTTTTTAAATTTAAGTAAATTCAATTTTTTGTTGAAACCAAAACATGCTTACTTATTTTGTAATCAATAATTTATTTTAAAAATTTAAAAATAATGCCTGTTTTTTTAATTTTAGAAAATTTTCATTTTTTTAAAATTTTATAAGGTTTTTTGTTTTTAAACTAATATAAAAAAGCTTTTTACTAAACGATCACATTCATCATCTCTAAAAATCTGTGCATTCCGTTGCTTTTGTGTTTATTAGAAAATTTTCTGTGATTAATTACGTAAAAATCGTAATTTTTTTTCAAAAAAAAAAATTGTTTTTTAAAGATATAACATGCTCCAAACATTTGAGTAATTTATAAAATGCTTATCCAATGCACAGTTTTGTTAAATATATTATCCTTACTTCAAAAAGTATTACTTTAAAGCTGTATCTTAAATAGAAAAAAAAATATGCAAGCATAGCGAGCATGACCTGAAACCACTCATAATTTTTTAAATATTTGAACTAAAGCAATTATATTTTTTCCTTGTGTTTGCACTGGTGTTTAGTTTTGAAATAAGCAATAAATTTTTTTTTTTTGATAGTTTGATCATTTTTGAGGTACTGTAACCCCTTAAGGTGTAATTAGACTTATTCTTCTAGTTAACTTTTCGATGGTTTAAACTATCCAGACATACTAAATAATCAAGTAATAGTTTCTTTCTATACGTTTTAAATTAAATGTATAAAAGTAAATTAGTAGATTACAATACTTGAAATTTTCTTATAACGGTTTTCAAAATAAAAAGCATGCTAGAAACCCCTTACTTTTTGTCTTTTTCATAGCTTTTGCTGTTATTCATTCAATATTTATCAAGTTCATTTGAGTCAACGAAAATCTTACTACATATTGCTAATGTCGTATAATCAACAGTGGATTCGTATCTCACATTGGCAGCCAAATTTTTTTCCAGCAGGATATATCGCCATGTTACTTCAGTTTTTATAGAAATTGACATTGATTTATCACAGAAAAAGGTTAGAAAACCCTTTTAAACACATAATTGCTACAAAACAGGTGCAAAAAAAGTCTATCTCTATGCAGGTTCTACATATTGTTACAAATCCTGTAAATAGTAATTATTGTAGGAACGTAACCTGTAAATAGTTTCCCGTAATGAATATACAACCCCTTTTCATATGGCTAAAGTATACGACCCTATTTCTTTTCTTTTCATTGATAAAATTTGATAACGGTCTACGCATTTCGCGAAGAGGTAAGAATGTTGTGGAAAATTCTTTTCGGTGTATATAAGCCGTTAGCGATGGATAAACAGTTAGTTTCGATTGATATTTCGAACTGAGAGCATTTCTGCTCTGTTTATTGCGAGGCATTTCGCTGTGTTGTTTTCGTATTTGGAAGTAAATACGTGTGTAAACGTTGAGTTTACGGTGTTGTGTGATAGTTGCTTAATTGCTGATGAATAATTTAGCAGTTGTTGACGATCTTTCCTGTACATAGTGTAAATAAATTTCCTGTGCTTTTATCAAGAACTGTGTCTTCATTTCAAGAAAGTGGAAGTCGCACCGAATCCGTTACAATTTGGCGCCCAACGTGGGGCTACTTCTGGACTTTCTCGGAGTAAGTGTGACTTTGGACATTTTTTTCATAAAGACTTCTTAAATTTGGACTTTGTTTTTATGGTGATTACTCGCGCAATGGATGAACAATTAATCACCTCTGTGAAAAGTGATTTGACTGCAAGTTTTACAGCTAATCAAGAACAATTAAAAAGTGACTTGACTGCAAGTTTTACAGCTAATCAAGAACAATTAAAAAATGATATGGCAGCTAATCAAGAACAATTAAAAAATGATATGGCGGCTAATCAAAACCAATTGAAAAGTGATTTAACGGTGCTGAAAAATGACCTAGTTTATAACCAAGAGGAAATTAAAAACGATCTTACTTCGGTAAAGACTGTGATGGAAAATAAATTTAATGAGATAGAGCATCGAGTTGATGCTATTGAAGGAAAGTTTGAGGCGGTTGAAGGCCGATTCATCGCAGTGGAAAATAAAATGGAAGAGAAATTTGAAGAAAAATTAAGTTCCGTTGAAGGCCGATGCAATGCTGTAGAAAATAAACTGGAAGAAGAAGATAGAAAATTTCATCAACTTAAAGAAGACATCTTTAAAGACCTGGAAAGGAGATTGGCGACCGCGGAAAGCAGTTCTGTACAGTTTGGCGCTCCCACATCGGTTGCTCGACCGTCCATTAAACTTGCCACATTTGGTGGGAAAACTTCGTGGCAGGTTTACAAAACTCAATTCATGATAGTGGCGGAAGCGAACGGGTGGGACTCTGCTACCAAGGCCTGCCATCTTGCAGCATCCCTGAGAGGTGACGCAGCGGACATTCTTCAGACCCTTCCGGACAGCCAGCGCCTGGATTTCGCCGCCCTCACAGCTGCGTTGGAGCTTCGCTTCGGTGAGAAGTGCCAGAAAGATTTCAGCCGACTCCATTTGAAGTCCCGTTTCCAGAAAACCGGGGAAACCCTGCAAGAGCTAGCGGTGGATATCGAGAGACTGTCGCATCTTGCTTTTTGCGACTGTCCTGCGGATGTTCGAGACAACCTGGCACTCTACTACTTCATCGACGGAGTTCGGAATCCTGAGATCCAGAAGGCCCTCCGGATGGCGAATGTAAACGACTTGAAATCCGCTTTGATGTATGCGATGAGATACGAGGCAGCCCAAGAAGCAACCCGTGTGGATCGCCATCTAATCCGGACTCAGGAAGCTGATGAGTCTGATTCCAGTTCGTCCCACCTCGCTGAACTTGAGAGACAACTCGGTGACTTGGCAAGACATCTGAGCAGCATAACAGCCCAAAAGAAACAAGAGCAGAAGTGCTGGAAATGCGGTAGTGAAGGACACCTGCGAAGGAGTTGTCCGGCTCGCCAAGCTACGCGAGGGAAAGAGATCACCTCCAACAGAGCTCTGCAGATTTCCTCTACTAGTAATGGCAGTGATGAACTTTTCATTTACGCACATGTAAATGGGAATCCTTGCAAACTGATTGTCGACACTGGAGCCAATGTGACAATCGTTAGGACAGATGTGGCTCGTGAATTTCGATTGAAACTGTTGTGGACATCGCAACGCGTAAGTCTCCAGACTGTGACAGGTGACAAAATTGAGATTGAGGGTAAAGTGGACTTGGAAATAGTGTTTGGGAATGCCACCTACCATCATACGGCATTCGTTGCTGATATCACGGACCCCTTCATTCTCGGATTGGACTTTTTAAAGAAGTATGACTTCACTCTCGACTTCAAGACTAATGAGCTGCACTCGATGAGAGAAGACATAGCCGTTTTCCCTGCAGAAAGTGATGTAAAATCCGCTCATCAGATAATAGCCCAAACAGATTTATCGATTCTCTCAAGGTCAGAATCATTAATACCTGGCTCCCTTGAAGAAAGCAACAGTTTTCGATTTGGACTCATTGAATACCCTAACCTAAGCAATAACCTAAAAGGAGTGCTGGTAGCATCTACGCTTGTGGACCTTTCCAAGGATGTAATTCCTGTAAGAGTCGCCAACGTGAGTGAAAGGCCAAGGAATATTCGGAAAGGTGAAGTGTTAGCAACTTGTACTCCAGTAAACTGCATCATTAGAAGAATCAATTCCCCCGAAACTGTGTCTTCTGAGTCCTTGACATCGAAGTTAATTGGGAGTGCACCCTTATCGAAAGATCAAAGAACTGCTGCGGAACAATTGGTGGATGACTTTAAGCATCTGTTTTCATCTACATCGGAAGATGTTGGCCGTACGAATTTAACGCAGCATAGGATCTACACTGGAGAACACCCACCTATTAAACAGCATCCAAGACGACTACCGTTCGCCAAGAAGGAAGAGGTTGAGACCCTCCTGAAAGAGATGAAGGAGAATGATGTAATCGAACCTTCATCCAGTCCTTGGGCCTCTCCCATCGTCTTGGTCCGAAAGAAAGATGGCTCCACCAGATTTTGTGTCGATTACCGACGGCTGAATGAAATCACCAAGAAAGACAGCTACCCTCTTCCACGGATAGACGACACCTTGGACACTCTGTCCGGACACAAGTGGTTTTCGACCCTGGACTTGAAGAGCGGCTACTGGCAGGTTGAGATACACCCTGATGACCGAGAGAAGACAGCGTTTACAACTGGACAAGGCTTATGGCAGTTTAAAGTGATGCCCTTCGGCCTCTGCAATGCACCAGCTACGTTCGAGCGTCTTATGGAGACAGTGTTAAGAGGACTTTCTTACGAATCCTGTCTGGTCTACTTAGACGATATCATCATCGTGGGACGCAGCTTCGAAGAACATCTGGCAAATCTTAGGAAGGTACTGCAAAAGCTTAAGGAAGCCAATCTGAAGTTAAGCCAGTCCAAATGTAATTTGTTCCGCCGGGAAGTGAACTACCTTGGTCACATCATCTCTTCTGAGGGTGTACAAACCGATCCAGAGAAGGTATCTGCGGTCAAGGGTTGGAGCCGTCCCGAAAACATCCATCAGCTGCGAAGTTTCCTGGGGCTCTGCACGTACTACAGGAAGTTTGTGAAGGGTTTTTCCAACATTGCACGACCTTTGCATAAGCTGACGGAGAGCAAGCAAAAGTTTGAATGGTCCAAAGAATGCGAAGATGCATTTTTACGACTGAAGGAGGCTTTAACATCAACGCCTATCCTCGCCTATCCTCAGCCTGAAACATCCTTCATCCTGGACACTGATGCGAGCAACGAGGGCATCGGAGCTGTTTTATTCCAAGAAATTGACGGAAATGAACATGTCATCGCTTACTGGAGCAAATGATTATCAAAGTCGGAGCGAAATTACTGCGTCACCAGAAAGGAGTTACTGGCCATAGTGAAAGCTGTAGAACACTTCCATCATTACCTCTACGGCCGAAAATTTCTGCTTCGGACAGATCATGCTTCATTAACTTGGCTTTTGAACTTCAAAAATCCGGAAGGCCAGATAGCCAGATGGATACAGCGGCTCCAGGAATATGACATGGAGATCAAGCATCGAAAAGGGTTATCTCACGGTAATGCTGACGCTTTATCAAGGAGACCCTGTCCTGAGAACTACCACTATTGTTCCCGAATCGAGAAACAGTATGGAACGACTAGCCCTACCGCCTGTCAGGTGACAGTGACTCCAATATCATCAGAACCTGATCCATGGAGTGACGACCAAGTTCGAAAAGATCAACTTGAAGACCCCGACATAAAACCAATTTTGGAGTGCATGGAAAGTGACAGTCGGCGACCTAGCTGGCAGGACGTTTCCATCTTCAGTCCTGCAACAAAAAGATATTGGGCTTTATGGAACTCGTTCCATTTACGGAACGGCGTGCTGTACCGAAAATTGGAATCTGATGACGGCAAAACATCTAGGTATCAGTTACTACTTCCCCGGTCAAGGATTTCAGATGTTCTGAAAGAAATAAATAGTAGTGCGACTGGAGGACATTTTGGTGTCTTGAAAACCCTCAATAAAGTTAGGGAGCGCTTCTTCTGGAGCAAGGCGAAGGATGACGTGGAGAAGTGGTGCCATTCTTGTGACGCCTGTTCTGCTCGTAAAGGACCGAAGAAAAGAAGCAGAGGGAAGCTACATCTGTACAACGTTGGAGCTCCTTTCGAACGAATTGGAATCGACATCCTGGGTCCTCTTCCAAGAACTGCTGATGGGAACAAATACATTCTTGTTTCCATCGACTGCTTCACCAAATGGCCGGAAGCATATCCCATTCCAGATCAAGAAGCTACTACCGTAGCAGAGACTCTAGTCCAGCATTGGATCTCGAGATACGGAACACCTTTGCAGACTCATTCCGATCAAGGGAGGAATTTCATCTCTGCTGTGTTTAAGGGCCTATGTCAAATTCTCGGAATTGAGAAAACTAGGACAACACCACTACACCCACAATCGGACGGCATGGTGGAGAGATTTAACCGCACAATCCTGAATAATCTCTCACTTATGGTATCTAGAAATCAACAGGATTGGGACAAGAAGCTACCTTTGTTCCTGCTGGCCTACCGCAGTGCTGTCCACGAGACTACCGGATTTGCCCCATCTCAGATGCTCTTCGGACGAGAGCTTCGGCTACCTTGTGATCTCGTCTTCGGAAGTCCTCCGGATGCGCCTTCATCGCCTGAGGAGTACATCCAGGATCTCCAGGCCCGGTTGGAAGACGTTCATAACTTCGCACGAGAGCGAATCAACATCGTGGCGGAGAAGATGAAGACCAGATACGACACAAGGTCTACTGGACATGAATTCAACGAAGGCAACAAGGTTTGGTTATGGAATCCCATCCGACGGAAAGGCCTTTCACCCAAATTGCAGTCGCATTGGGATGGACCCTACAAAGTCCTTAACCGACTAAGTGACGTCGTAGTGAGGATCCAAAAATCACCTAATGCAAAACCTAGGGTTGTACATTATGATCGGTTAGCCCCGTACTATGGCCATAGTTCATGAGTATTACGTAAACAACCATGGTTGATAACATAAAAGTTGTAGATAATTTTTGCTTTTAATGTTTAGTAATATTTCTTGTTATTATTGTGTTTTCTGTATCTGTTGGTTATTAATTAATGTGTATATTTGTAAACTTGTGATAGAAGTTTGGCACCCTTTCTGGGGATTGTACTGCCCGGGACGCGAATTTAGAAACACAACCGCGTACGCAGGTCGCACAGATGGCGCTACGATCGATTGGCGAGGAGAAACTTTCGGGAAGGGATTCATCGCCAACCTTCGAGCCACAAGCGCAAGTCGCGATTGCCGCTTAAATTCTTAATTTTTTCCTAATTATTTCTATTTTACTAATGACATCATTTGCGAATGTTTGCTGCAAGATAAAAATGGACTTATATTGCCTAATAATACCAAACTGAATTATATATGTAGGCATGAATTAGCTAAAATTGCTTTAGGTCCCAAATGTCCAGCCCCTAATTTTTTTCTTGGCTTAACTGAAACATCCTCTCTGAGATGGAACTTGAAAATGTCATATTAGACAATGAAGTCAATGAAATCAGTGACACTTTTGACCATCAAGATATCAAAAACGAAATGCAGGCTCCCTCTACTAGTTCTCAAATTATTAACGCCTCAGCTGAAGATAAGCAGTTATTTGTAGACGAAATAAAAAGACTAATATCATATGAAAATATTGACAAAACAAAATTAACAAAGTTGACTATGTAAAAAATATCAAAACGGGCACATAATTGAATCAAAAATTAAATTTAATAAGTAAAACTTTTCCACCCAGACGGAAAGGTAGAAAAATAAAACTTCAACCGACATCTATTTCAAGAAGAAGTGGAATGCCAAAAAGGTCAAACAGAATCCCCGCAGGGAGACCCTTAAGCGAAAAGAAATCGTAATCTAACTCAAAAAATAAATTTTAATAGAGCTAATGCAAAAAGCCATAGCGCCTATTATTATTTTTTTTTTAAAATAAAAGCATGTAGTAATACAATTATTTATTTATTGTTTTTAATAATTTTGCAAAACACTAGCTTGTGCACCGAAAAGAACATTTTTCAAACATTTTTTTCCCTTTTAGAACTGCAGATCATATTAGAAACAAAAATACACATGTGTCATGACTTAAAACGTAAACAAATATATTAGATACGAAAGACAAGCAAGGTAAGAAGAACTTTTTAAACCATAATTAACATTTACTAAAAGCACTTTTTAATAATCATGGAAAATATGTGCAGCATTTAAATCTTTTATGTGCAATTATTACACGGATTTCAATTAAAAATTCAATGGAATTATAAAATTAGCCTACAAATTAAACAACACATTTTTCCCTCTAATTAAATAATCACTTCATTTTTTATACATTCTAAGACAGTTATTTTTCTTTCCTCTCTTAGAACCATTTTGTATGAGATAAAAGGAATATTGTATTAAGTGTAAATTCTACTTGCAGTAGGTTTTTAATTGATATCTATTATTTGAGAGTAGAGAAGTTAAAAAAAAGGACTATTTCATCTCAGATGCACAGAAGGAAAGAATGGGATCCTAATATCATAGGATGCAAGAAACAACTTGCTAATTTTGCTCAGAGTTAACTGCTAATGATATTTGTGTGTGTGTACACCCTCGACTATGATTTCCAAAGACAATGAACACAAAATTAATTTGGTGCCCTGTTCTGCTTATGCTAAAATAATAAAATGTTTTGATATTTATGTATTGATGCGAACAAATCAAATTTAGGGTTATAATACCTATACCTCTGAGCCAGACTAGAGTTAGTCCATTTTCGTCACTTTTCAGGAGAGAGCGAAAACGTTTGTCTGAGAACGTCTCGTCGAAAACGTCTGAGGCATAGAAAGGATGGGACTTGCGCTCTTTCAACGCAGCTAAATATTTGTGAAGGATTATCTTTCATAGAATAAGGATCTCATATGTTGACACGGAATGATATTCTACATTCAATGCAGTAATAAAGTGAAGATTGCAAATTTTGGGCTCATGTTAGTCTGGCTCTGAGGTGTAAAGTTACGATACAAGATATACGGCATACAAGGTGATCAAAGAATATGGAAAAGTTTTGAAAAGGGTCAGAAGTGCATATATAACAGCATCACAGTCCAGATATGCCATATGAAAGACGTAGTGGGCGACATTGTATAGGACAGTTAAATCACGAAGGCTTTTTGTTGCTGTGGATTCATAGGGCATGCTGTACTTTTGAATAAACAACTCATTACTTTTCAATAGAGTGCAATCTGCATCAGCTTAAACGACATGTTCTGCATTTCTTTTGCAGTATTATAGCCCTAGATGCTTTGTAAAATCTCGATGCAGACAGCTTCTCAGTATATTTCTTCGACTACCCAGCAAAGCACCCTCTACAACTTTCAGCCTGTCCCAGAACACCACAGAAAAATATAAGGGAGGGGTACATCCTCAATGGTAAATTTTTAATATTGAAGTTCAAAAAAGGCCTTTTTAGGCAATCTTTGATGCTAACTGAAGGGAGATTACCAAGATGTGTAGTAAAGGATACGTAATGAAATCAATCAACCCTCCCTTGAAACATTTGTCCTTGCAACATGCTTTTTATTGTGCAGTGTTCTCAGTGCTCGCGCTCGTTTCAAGCGCCCCCTTTTTCACTTCACACTTCATTCAAAATTCGAGATAAAAGAATATTCGAGTAATAAGATTCGAGTAATCGAGACTGTATGATATTCTAACAGCCCATTTCTAACCTTGGTGACGATTTTCATTTTATTTACTGTCACTATGTTTGGACATTGTCCTATCAAAGTTACTCACAGTCGAGTCTCGATAACTCGCAAAGTTATAACTCGAATATACCAGGGGTGCCTACCTAGGGCGGGGGGTGGGGGGTGGTTCATGACGCAGAGTGCGACATTAAAATTTTTAGGGAGTGGGGGCTGTTTTGAGGGGTCTTTCCGATATTTAGGGGGAGTGCGCCCTTGCTCTTAGGGGGTGGGAACCCCTGAATATACCTTCACCTCAAACTTTTCACTGGGCCCCAAACTCTTGAGAATACTGTAGGAACCTCTTATAACTTGAGCTACCTCTTATAACTCGAAGCTTCCTACCGGTCCCTTGAGACTTCGAGTTATCGAGATTTGACTTCACTTAAAAAATACACACACAAAAACACAGTGAAAGAAGAAAGCAGTTAAAAATACAACTAAGGATTTTAATTCAAATCTTTGAGGCTGTTGCTGAAATGTATACGATATACATAACCAGTTGAGTACCTTTAAATACTAATGAACTATGTCTACAAACTAGATTAATCTTTTCTTTTTTCAGTTGACCCCTCAATTATACTTTAATTGCTGAAAATTTAGCTTTCAGCTGACACTTTAAACGAATAAAATCACTACTTTTGATAAACCAAGAAAGAATCAGTAATTAAATTAATGAAATATCTGCAAATAATTATGTATTGCATACATGCAGTTTAAAACGTGGTTTTGAAGAATCAATTTCTAATGTTAAGCAATTTACAGTTTAAAAACAGAAACACTCTTGATTTTCATCACAACGGCAATCCAACCCAGAACTTTCAGATGCAAAGAAGAAATTCCCAAAAGAATATTACAATGTCAATAAAGATATGTCCGCAGGTTAAAAAAAAAAAGCAAATGTTTGTTGCAAAATAACTTATTTTGACACCACATCCATTCAAACGTGGTTTTAAAGAATTAATTTCTAATGTTTTGTAATGTTCAGTTGAACAAATCGAAACATTCTTAATTTTCATCTTAACGGCAGTCCAACACAGAACTTTCAGATGCAAAGAATAAATTCACAAAAGAATATTTCAGAAATACAATGTCAATAAAGTTTTGTTCGTAGGTTAAAAAACATCAAAGTTTGTAGCAAAACAACCGATTTGGACCCCACACTCATTCATATCACATAATCAACGAAATACAAGCAACAAAGGTAAATAAACAGACACCATAATAATTGCGCATGCGCAAGTACCTCAAAAGCAATATCGCTTCCTTGGCGCATTTACGCGAGGAGTCGAACCGCGCCAAATGAAATGCGATCGTAGCGCCATCTGTGCGACCTGCGTACGCGGTCGTGTTTCTAAATTCGCGCCCGGGACGTGCAGTCCTTAGGAAGGGGGCAATGTTACAAATCCTGTAAATAGTAATTATTGTAGTAACGTAACCTGTAAATAGTTTCCCGTAATGAATATACAACCCCTTTTCATATGGCTAAAGTATACGACCCCTATTTCTTTTCTTTTCATTGATAAAATTTGATAACGGTCTACGCATTTCGCGAAGAGGTAAGAATGTTGTGGAAAATTCTTTTCGGTGTATATAAGCCGTTAGCGATGGATAAACAGTTAGTTTCGATTGATATTTCGAACTGAGAGCATTTTTGCTCTGTTTATTGCGAGGCATTTCGCTGTGTTGTTTTCGTATTTGGAAGTAAATACGTGTGTAAACGTTGAGTTTACGGTGTTGTGTGATAGTTGCTTAATTGCTGATGAATAATTTAGCAGTTGTTGACGATCTTACCTGTACATAATGTAAATAAATTTCCTGTGCTTTTATCAAGAACTGTGTCTTCATTTCAAGAAAGTGGAAGTCGCACCGAATCCGTTACAATATTAAATATCAACTTTCGAAGCCAAATCGTTTTTGAATTACGCATGCCATGCATACGTACTTACAAACAGGCATCAAAACTCCTAAAATGAACTCGATAAAGATAATAGATGATATTTTAGTTTACTATATGCTCTCTCGTAGCTTATATATTCGTACATTCTTCCCTCGCCCACCCCCAAAGAAAGAGAAACTGATCAAATTCACAGAGGGAATCTAAATGGATAATTAGGTTGCGATTTGAATAATAATAATAATAAAAAACCTTGCAAATGCAATACTTCTTTTACTTTGTCAAATGAAATAAAAATAATGACAAAATGTAAAACAACTTCTAAAAAGTCATTTACTTTTGTCCTAAGAATCAGTGTTTTGAAACAAATATCTACTCCTTCTAATGTTTACATCAAAGGTATGTATCTTTCGCAAATTTCATTCTTTCGAGCTAAATCATCTTAGAAATTGATACATACTTTCAGAGAAAGTTTTCAATTGCCTGTTTATCGAAATGAACATCTTTTAATCACTTCTATGTCATTCAAAGCATAGAATCTCTGGTTTTGACCCCGACCTTCAGCTCTAGTTATTTATTCTCATTTCCTAGTGTACAAGGTAGGGGCGGCTCCGTTCTGTGATAACTCTCTTTCTCTTAGTCGACGAGTTAATGAAGGAAGTGAATAACCAAATATTAAGTGTAGAAGATCGTAAAGAAGGGATTGCTTTAGTCAAAATTACATCGTTATTAGAAACGGCAACAACGCACACTAATCTGAAACAATGCATTTTTTAAAATTTATAATTTTTTTTTAATAGTTTTCTGTAACCACGTGCACATTTTTGCCTGTTAATATTGAAAGGTGTCTTTACAGACGAAAAACAACCTAAGTCATTTAAGCTACAACATTGTTACTAACGAAAAACTATACAGCCATTAGTTTTGCAAACTGTGTAACTGCAAAGTTGCACTATGTAATTGCAAAATGAACTCATAAATAGTAGGGGAATGTGGGGCAAAGTGAAGTAGTTAAAATTTATTTTTTTTCAAAATGAACAAGTTGGAAATTTGTTCTGAAAATTACGGAACATATAAAAAAAAACAAAATTTTTCAAAAATAAAAACTTGCATTGAAACATTTTTTTTTTAGTTTTGGCAGTAATTTCGTACTTCCAAAAAAGGTGGAAATTTCTCACTTATTTTTTCATGGGGCAAAGTGAAAAATAAAAGATTTTTATGATGAAATATTTTTTATTCGATTATTAAAGATATTTTTGGTCACATGAATGAGTAAACTAAAGAATATATGAATAAATAAAAAGGAAATGAAACACAAAAGGAATAAATAAATAAGTTAGTATATGTGAAAATATAAACGGGTGAAAAAAATAGTGAATGATTAAGTAAATAAGTGAAATTATAAATAAATAAGGGAATTAATAAATGACGGTACGTAACTGAACTAATAAATGAGTATGTAGGTGATTTGCTAAAAGATTGAATTAGTAAATGAACTATTTCACTTTGCCCCGCATGCACTTGACTAACAGAACAAAGCATTTAAAATATAAATAAGCTTATTATTAAACAAATACCGTTATGGAATATCAGTAGGTCTCATTTAATATTTAAAATGTTAGTAACAAGCACTTTACCATTTAATAATTACAAAAATATTTTTTAACTTACATCAAAATATTAGAACATGATTGTCAATTTTTGAAAATTGCTTGTATTACCATATTCTTTGATTTTTAGAGGTTTTCTTTTCTTGACTGGAATAGATTATATGTGTTACTACATAGTTAAACTATTACTAGACAAGTAGTGCTAAAAGCATAGTAGATATTTCACCATTTCACTTTACCCCGCTGTTTCACTTTGCCCCACATTCCCCTACATATTACAGGCATTTTAATGATGCAGTTCAGAAATGCAATATTTATTTACATCTTAATTTTATTTAATACAATTTCTATTGCTAGACAAACGCTTGCATGTTTCGAAAAAGGAAAACAGTTATTACTACAAGTTTGTTTTCCGATCAAAGGTTACCATCCTTACTTTTACTAATTATTTAAAATAGAACTGTCTATCTATACTTGTCGTAGAGCGGAAGCGTAAGCACATAACTGCAAAATTGCATTCCTCATATCAGTGTTGGGCATTAATCAACTAAATCCTCTATCGACTAAAGTAATCTGACTCCCATTTAGTTCAGACTAATATTTTAAAAATTTAATTCAATTGCAGACGAAGATTAACGTTAGTTGAAACTAACTCGTTAGTTGACTAAAAAAACTAATTTAGTTCAGATTGATTTAGTTCAGATTAAATTAATCAGATTGAATTTAATCAAACTAATTTAATCAGATTGATTTAGTCAACTAAAGTAATCAGATTAAATTTCGTCAGATTAAAATTTATACTAAATCTAATCAGATTGAAATAAATCTACACTGTTAAAACTACAGATTGCGTTTAGATTCTTTAAGGGGTTCCTTTCTCTTCTCCCCCCCCCCAATGAATATTAAGTAGCTCCTAATGTGTTACGGGGGGGGACATTGGGGGTTGGGGGGCTGCCCCCCTTACCGATTTAAGACCTTAAAAAATCAATAATTTTTAATAACATCCCCTTTGGAGTGACGCAGTTTGCAACATGACCCACACTACCGTTCAGCCGATTTTCATGAAATTTGACACACAATTAGTTTGAAACATGGGGGTGTGCACCTCGAAGCGATTTTTCGAAAATTCCATTTTATTTATTTTCTATTAAAATTTTAAGCCCTCTTTCACTATCTTTAATAATAATAAAGCTGAAATTCTCTCTGTCCGGAGGATATCTGGATGTCTGGATCTTTGTGACGCGCATAGCGCCTAGACCGTTCGGCCGATTTTCATGAAATTTGGCACACAGTTAGTTTGTTGCATAGTGGTGTGCACCTTGAAGCGATTTTTCGAAAATTCGATTTTGTTCTTTTTCTATTCCAATTTTAAGCCCATTTTTCACAGAAATTTAATAAAATGGGAAAGAATTTGTTCTGAATATTATCTTTCTTTATCTTTCTTTTCTTTACTTCTTTATGTTTCTCCTTTTCCTTTCTTTTTAAATAACAAACCTGAAAGTCTCTCTGTATGGATGTTTGGATCTCTGTGACGCGCATAGCGCCTAGACCGTTCAGCCGATATTCATGAAATTTGACACACAATTAGTTTTAAGCATGGGGGTGTGCACCTCGAAGCGATTTTTCGAAAATTCCATTTTATTAATTTTCTATTAAAATTTTAAGCCCTTTTTCACTATCTTTAATAATAATAAAGCTGAAAGTCTCTCTGTCCGGAGGATGTCTGGGTGTCTGCATCTTTGTGACGCGCATAGCGCCTAGACCGTTCGGCCGATTTTCATGAAATTTGGCACACAGTTAGTTTGTTGCATAGTGGTGTGCACCTTGAAGCGATTTTTCGAAAATTCGATTTTGTTCTTTTTCTATTCCAATTTTAAGCCCATTTTTCACAGAAATTTAATGAAATGGGAAAGACATTGTTCTGAAAATTATCTTTCTTTATCTTTCTTTTCTTTACTTCTTTATGTTTCTCCTTTTCCTTTTTTTTAAATAACAAACCTGAAAGTCTCTCTGTATAGATGTTTGGATCTCTGTGACGCGCATAGCGCCTAGACCGTTCAGCCGATTTTCATGAAATTTGACACACAATTAGTTTGAAGCATGGGGGTGTGCACCTCGAAGCGATTTTTCAAAAATTCGATTTTATTAATTTTCTATTAAAATTTTAATTCCTTTTTCACATAATCTTTACTAATAATAAAGCTGAAAGTCTCTCTGTCTGGAGGATGTCTGGATGTCTGAATCTCTGTGACGCGCATAGCGCTTAGACTGTTCGGCCGATTTTCATGAAATTTGGCAAAGTTAGTTTGTATCATGGGGGTGTGCACCTCGAAGCGATTTTTCGAAAATTCGATGTAGTTCTTTTTCTATTCCGATTTTAGGAACAAAATTATCATAAGATGGACGAGATTACCATAACGTGGAACCATAACATGGGCATAAGCCAATTGGCGATAAAATTCACCATACATTATTTGTAAATATACAGGCGGACCAAAAGACCTTTTAATTTTTTATTACGGGCAAAGCCGTGCGGGTACCACTAGTACTGGAATAAAGGCTTGATTTTTTTCATTTCCAGATAGCCGATGCCTATTCCCTATTGCAGTTACTTATATGAAGGGATGCCCCCGTCTCAAAAAGAAATTCACTCCACTCAAATTATAGGGGGTGGTTAAAAACGCGAAACCCCCCCATCCTGTAGGCCACACCACTTCTGATCTTATTCGAATGCTTGAATTTTTTTATCCAGATGGCCGATGCTTGTTCTGTTTCAAAGTAACTTACTTAAGGGGATACCCTCCTTAGATTGAACGCCCCTCAAATTACGGGGGAAGGGGGCTCCCCCCAAAAAAACATAAGTTCAAATTTTTTTCAAAAACAAGCGCTTAAAATTTTAAGTTTGAACCAACCTCTCCACTGACCACGCCCCCCCCCCCCCCGTAGACCACACTGCTTCTGGTTTTATTGGAATAAAATGCTTGAATTTTTTAAATCCAGACGGCTGATGCATGGTCTGTTTCTGAGTAACTTACGTAAGGGGATACCCCTCCTTAAATAAGAAAGTCCCTCATATTCTGGGGGGCTCCCTCACCTTCAAAAAACCTATTAAAACACGAAAATTTTTAAAAAACAAACCTTACAAATTTGAAGTCGGCGCCACGGACCCCGTTAGTCTGGATCACCGGATAATCCGGCTCGATCGATTTGACCGATTTCCCTTTACATTTAAAGAGCGATCGTCAAAATTCCATAATAATTAAATATTTATTTAACCCTCTCACGGGCAAGACCGTGTTATGTCGTTGATTGAGTTCCATTTTCTTCGCAATGCAACTTTTGAATCAATTTGTTTATTTGTTTTACCCGATAGGGAAAAATTGAACTGTCACAGGAGAAGATTACACACTTTGTAATAATAAAGTAGACATGTTTACTGTTTATTTGTAATTCTATGTGTTTCCTTTTAAGGTGATTTTCAGTGAGTATGTTTTATTTTGTTTTGTCTTTTTCATTCTCCGGATTTTCGATATTCCGGATTGGGTCAGATTCCAATTAATTCAAATTATCGAGGTTCTACTGTAATGCCCCCCCCCCCCCACCAAAAAAAAAATTTTCAAAAAGATTATTACATTTTCTCATGGTTTCGATATTTTTTTTTTGTATTTTTCAAGCAAACGTTCAAAATTTTCACCGCGGGGGGGGGGGGGGGGGGAGCGGGTCCTGACCTTCATGACCCCTCTTTGTATCTGCAATTGACATACACTTGGACATAAAAATATACATCTGTACACCAATATACTCGGGATAACAAGTTACACTTATATACTCGTATATACACGTATTTACTTGTGTTTGGACGTACTTTGATGTACATACACGTGGCAAATACAAAATTAGTGTGTAAACGTATATACTCGGATTAACACGTTTACATACGTGTATACACGCACATACTCGTATAAGCACGTACTTACTCGTATATACACGCATTAACTCGTGTATGCATCATAAATATGTATTTTAACTTACAAATACAAATGTACGTCTGTACACGAGTATACTCGGGTTAAACAAATATCTATACGCATATTCTCGTCTGTACACGTACATACTCGAAAATACAAGTATTTTTTCTTATATGCACGCATGAATATATATATACACGTTTAAAAGCTAATTTACCTCTGTACACGAGTACACTTGGGGTAACACGTATCTATACGCATATTCTCGTGTGTACAAGTACACACTCGTATATACACGTATTTACTCGTGCAAAAATGCATAAATATGCATATACGCGTAGAAATACAAATGTACCATTGTACACGAGTATACTCAGATTAAACACGTATCTATGTCTTTTTTCGTGTGGAATCGCACTTACTCGTTTGTACACGTATTTTCTCGTATATGCATGCATAAATATGTATATAAACGTTTAAATACAAATTTACCTTTGTACGCGAATTTAGTCGGGTTAACACGTATCCATACACAAATTCTAGTATGTACACGAACATACTCGTATATACAAGTATTTACTCGTGTTTGCACACATAAATAAGTATACAGGATGTATCAGTACAGCGTTTACATACTTTCAGGGCAGATACAGTGCACCTAGACGCGATAGTAACGACACAAAGCGTGAGACAGGGCACGATTAAGAGGAGAAAACATGTTTATTATTTTTAATGCAGCAAAAATACTGCTAAGATTTGTCTGGTGCATACAACAGATGTTGCTACGTAAACCGAAGCATCAGATGACGGTGCATGCGCACACGTGGTTTTTGTTCCACCAGGAAGTCCGGGACCCGCCCGGTATTTTTGCTAAATTTCGATATTACGGGCGGGGTCGTAATTTCGAACACCTTCTTTGATGATGATCGTTGGCCCCTTAATTTTATTTTTCCTTAGTTTTTTGCTGTACTAAAGATTCTGAACACGTTCTCTTCTCTTATTCGTGTTTTGTCTTTTTGGTGATTGGTGTTGTCACTACCGCGCCAGGAAAGTGTTTCCGATCATGCATTGCTATGTGTTTCCCCCCGTCTAGGTGTACTCTATCTGCCCTGAAAATCTGTAAACGCTGTACTGATAAACATTGTGTACACTTAGAAGTTTGAATATAAATCCGTGCACTAATAGACTCGGGAAATACGTATTTATACGCAAAATTTCGTGTTTACACTTACGAACTCGTATATACACATATTTACTTCTGTTTGCACGTAGATATACAAAATTCCTGTAGACACGAATATACTCAGGTTAACACGTACAGCTCCGTATATACACGTACACACTCGTATATACACGTACTTACTCGTATGTACACGTACTTACTCTTATATACACGTACTAACTCGTGTATGCACGCATAAATATGTATTTTAACCAAAAATACAAATGTACCTCTCTACTCGAGTGTACTCGGGTTAAACACGTATCTATACGCATATTCTTGTGTGTGCACGTACATACTCGTATATACTTGTATTTTCTCATGTATGCACGCATAAAAATGTATATGCAATCTTAAATACAAATGTACCTCTACACACGAGTATACTCGGTGTAACATTTATCTATACGCATATTCTCGTGTAAATACAACGACCTCTACACACGAGTATACTCGGTGTAACATTTATCTATACGCATATACTCGTGTGAATACGTGCATACTCGTATTCTCTTATATGCACGCATAAATATGTATATACAAAGCAAATTTCTCTGTACACGAGTATATTCGGGTTAACAAGTATCTATACACATATTCTCTCGTGTGTTCACGTACATACTCGTTTATACACGCATTTATTTATGTATAAACGCACAAATATGCATATACACATAGAAATACAAATGTACCATTGTACACAAGTATACTCGGGCTAAAAAAAGAACCTAGACATCTATTCTCGATTGTACACGAACTTACTCGAATATACACGTATTTTCTCGTATATGCATGCATAAATATGTATATATACGTTTAAATACAAATTTACCTCTGTTCACGAGCATACTCGGATTAACACGTATCCATACGTATATTTCTTTGTGTACACGTATATACTCGTGTATACATGTATTTACTCGTGTATGCACAAATAAATTTGTACATACACTTAGAAATTAAACATATCTCCGTGAACGAATATACTCGGGATAACACGTATTTTTACGTATAAACTCGTGTTTACAAATATGTATCGTGTATACACATATTTACTTGTGTTCACACGTACTTGTAGGTATATACACGTAGAAATACAAAATTCCTGTATACACGAATATCGTCGAGTCAACACGTATATACACGTATATGTACAAAAATACTCGTATGTACACGTACTTACTCGTATATACACGTATAACTCGTGTATGCACGGATAAATATGCATTTTAACATACAAGTACAAATGTACCTCTGCACACGAGTATACTCGGGTTAAACACGTATCTATACGCATATTCTCGTGCGTACATGAACATACTCGTATATACTTGTCTTTTCTCGTATATGCACGCATAAAAGTGCATGTACTAGATTAAATACGAATTCACCTCTGTGCACGAGTATACTCGGGTTAACACGTATCTATATGCATATTCTCGTGTGTACTCGAACATACTTGTATATACACGTACTTTCTCGTATATGCACGCTTAAATATGTATATAAACGTAGAAATACAAAAGTAGCTCTTTACACGAGTATACTGGGGGTAACACATATCTATACGCATATTCTCATGTGTACACGTATATACACGTATCTTCGCTTGTGTGCACGCATAAATATGTATATACACAATTAAAAGCAAATTTACCTCTATACACGTGTATACTCGGGGTAACACGTATCTATACGCATAATCGTATGTACACGTACATACTCGTATATACACGTATTTACTCGTTTATAAACGCATAAATATGCACATACATGTAGAAATACAAATGTGCCATGTTACACGAGTATACTCGGGTTAAAGAAGTAACTGTAAGACTATTATCATGTGTGCACGTACTTACTCGTATATACACGTGTTTTCTCGTATATGCATGCATCGATATGTAAATACACGTTTAAATAGAAATTTACCTCTGTACACGAGTATACTCGGGGTAACACGTATGTATAAGTATATTCTCCTGTGTACATGAACATACTTGTATATACACGTACCTTCTCGTATATGCACGCTTAAATATGTATATAAACGTAGAAATACAAATGTACCTCTTTACACGAGTTACTCGGAGTAACACGTATCTATACGCATTTTCTCATGTGTACACGTATGTACACGTATCTTAGCTTGTGTGTACGCATAAATATGTATATACACAATTAAAAGCAAAATTACCTCTGTACACGAGTATACTCGGGGTAACACGTATCTATACACATAATCGTGTGTACACGTACATACTCGTATATACACGTATTTACTCGCTTATAAACGCATAAATATGCACATACACGTAGAAATACAAATGTGCCATCTTACACGAGTATACTCGGGTTAAACACGTATCTATAAGCCTATTGTCGTGTGTGCACGTACTTACTCATATATACACGTATTTTCTCGTATATGCCTGCATAAATATGTATATACACGTTTAAATAGAAATGTACCTCTTTACACGAGTATATTAGGGGTAACACATATCTATAAGCATATTCTCGTGTGTGCACGAACATACTTGTATATACACGTACTTTCTCGTATACGCACGCTGGAATATGACGTAGAAATACAAATGTACCTTTTTACACGAGTATACTCGAGGTAACATGTATCTAGACGCATATTCTCTTGTGTACACGTACATACTCTTATATACACGTACATACTCGTATATACACGTATTTACTGGTGTATGCACACATAAATATGTATATTTACTTAAAATTTCAAATATACCTCCGTACACGAACATACGCGGGATAACACGTTTATATACGTATATACCCGCACGTAGTCGCATGTACACGCATTAACTCGTGTATGCTTGCATAACTATATATATACACGTAGAAATACAAATGTACCTCTGTTCATGTGATATTTATATTTTACGAATTTAATCTGAATTAAAAAAGTAATCAAACTTGATTACTTTTAATCTGATTACTTTTAGTTTGATTAAATTCAATCTGATTAATTTAATCTGAACTAAATCAATCAGAACTAAATTAGTTTTTTTAGTCAACTAACGAGTTAGTTTAAACTAACGTTAATCTTCGTCTGCAATTGAATTAAATTTTTAAAATATTAGTCTGAACTAAATGGGAGTCAGATTACTTTAGTCAACTAATCAATCAATTACAAATTTAGTTGATTTTTTTTAGTTGATGCCCAACACTGCCTCATATAGTACTATACTGAGACGTAAACTGCTGTTTAAACATACATTTAAGGAAATCGCTACATTTCTCACACATTAGTGAACTAGATTCGGCACAAGGAGTTTACGCTCAGCAACGAAAATGGTAAATATCAGTGTGTAATATTCGGGAGAAAGTAAATAAATAACAACATTGAAAGGCCGAAAATGATTTCAAAAAAACTACTGTCCCCCTATGGCAAGTTGAGCTCCGCTGGCTAGCCGATTAAACGATTCCATTTGTTGAAATAGGGGTGAGGAAAAAAACGGTTCAAGGTCCAAAGGCTTTATGGTAGCCCACCTCTGCGCCTAACGATTCCTCTTACTGATTGCTCTCCCTTGAAAGAAATAGACTTGCTAAAGACCACAGCTCAACTTCTTAGAGGCGAACAATAAATATCCTTTTTACATAAAATAAACATTCATTTAGATAAACAAGAATTTGGAGAGCTAATTTTGTTACATTCCCCTATTTTGGTATAAAACGCATTAAAAGGAAAGAAATGCTAGTGATAATTTTTATTACTATTGTCTGTAATTTGCTCCAACTAAAAATGCTAACATAGGGTGTCCCAAGAAAAACGAAAGACGATTTTTCAAGTTGCGCATCTTATATGTTTCCTTTTGTGTCAAAAAACTGCAAAAAAAGTTTCAATTTATTTCGTATACTAGGCCGAACAATTTTCTTTTCTTTTTTTTTTTTAAAGTTTGAAACTTTTAGTTGATAAAACTTGACCGCTATAACGTCACATGCACCAAAATATTTACAAATTAAAAGATAGGTGTCCATCAGGAGGCCTAAAATTCATAATTTTAATTAAAAATTTATTTTTTTTCTTTTTAAAAATTAGATATAAATTTAAATTAGATACCAAGTTCAAAAATAGTTGCCAAACACACTTCCTAATCAACGTTTGTAAGTGAATGATAAAAAGTAATATATTTCAAATGTGAAATTTGACTTAAACTTAAAAAATCCATATATTTAAGTACCAAATGGGAGACTTAAATATATTGCAAGAGAGAAAAATGTCTACTTAACGCTGATTACCTACTTTACTGTTTATGTTTTTAAGATTGATTACTTCTTAAAGTTTACATTATTAAAAAATATATATGGAAAAAAAAATTTATGAAGAAAATTATAAACTTTGAAACTTCTGCTGGACACATAAATAATTTTTTAATTTTGATTAAATATTTTCAGGCGGGGTAACGTTTTATTAGCATTTTTTTTTTGAGCAATAACGATTGCTTATTGTTCTTATTCGACTGTTTTAATGTCCGTGCCTTTTTCAGTTTGGACCAGGAGCTTCTGCAGCACCACCGACCACCGTCCTCTGCAGGCACGGCTCCGAGCACTGCTTCCTGGAATCCGTTTCTCCTGGTCGGATGCACCCATGTCCTACACACAAGCATGCTCACACAAGCATGCTCTCTCTCTCACACACACACACACACGCATACGTGCATACACACAGGTCTACCCACACACACAAGCCTACACATGCACGAACGCGCACGTATACACACAACTATACACAGGGAGGAGGGGCAGGCTTGAGGGAACAGGAGCCATTTCTAGAAAAAATAGCCCCCAAAGAGCGGGGTCCTGTCGCAACTCGTGATTGCGAAAAACATAATTTGAATTCAAAATTTCAAAATTCAATTTATTATTATTATTTGATTCGCCCTAGTACACAGTGCTGGTTCACATTTTTAGGCGCAATGCGGCCCGGGTTGCCTTTGTTTAAATTATACGAAACTTGATTTTCAAATGTTTTGACATGAAAGGAAAAATATGAAAGGGTTTGCGACTTGAAAAATTGACCTTCGTTTTTCTTGGAGCACCGTAATGTAAAAATTGTTATTTTATTTATTCATTAATATTTTTTTATTTTTTTCCTCGATAGTAGAATAATATTTGAAACCTAATACCTTAAAAAATTAATAATCCTTTTATTTTGAAACTATTGAACAGATATTTTAATTGCTGAATTAAAAGCCAGTTTTTAATGACTAAAATTTTTAATTTACAGCCAGATTTAATCTGACATAGTATACAAGGATTTTATTTCGAAGAAAAAAAATCCCATCACTATTGAAGAATTTTCAATATCTATCTTATGTAGTTTTCTCTTAAACGCTGAATCGAACTGCAGATATTATTGGAAACGAATCAGCGTAAATTTGCTGGGAAGAAAACAGGCAAACACTAATAAATCTACAAAATAAATTACTTTCCGTTTACCATTATTTGGCATCGTTTTGTTTTGGATTCTTCTTGCTATAAGATGAAGTTATCGACCACAGTTTTGATATCTTCCAAAGATATTTGCGTTCTGTTAATGATTAACTTAATGCCAAGTATTAAAGGTCCGTTGCAGTTTTGTGTATTGCGTATACTAGAAAATCGTGAAATTTTTTTCTGAATTTGAAAGAAGCCATTGCCTGTTTGGTGATGTTTTAATAGTCTAAATTGTGATCCTAACTCCAGTGAATTAACTTTAAACTCCAGCAGATAGCGCACATTGTTTGACCACTTTTTTGTTTCTTCATTCTCCTAAAATGACTGTCTTACCAGTAAAGCAGTTAAGGTACCGGCTCCAGCAGCCTTGTCAAAACAAAGCATTTCCCTGCATGTCGAAGATTACCAAAAAAAAAAAAAAAAAAATCAAATTACCACATCGTGGTGCGAGTTGCAATGTTGATGACATCAGGAGCGCTACTCAATCAGTGAATTGGCTAATATACATGTATTAGGATATTACTGTTCATTGTTTGAAAAAGCACGCCTTTTTGTAATCTCGTCTTACGAATAAAACACAAGGCGTCAGAAAAATCCTTGACACATTTTAAAAATTCTAAGAAAAGCAGCAAATCGCCGTATGACTATGCAGTTTGCACCACAATATTTGAAAGTGTCAAGATTTTTTTATGACATAGTAAAAATAAAATAAAAAATATAATAATGGAGGAAAAAAAGAAAAAGAAAAAAGTAATTTTAAGTAATTTGCATTGACTGCTGTATCGTCATAGTAAAAAAAGCAATTGGGTTTTGTGACAATACAACCATGAATATACATTACTTATAATGTTACATTTTTTTTTATCATTTACATTTTTTTACCAGGGTTTTTTTTACCATGTGATAAAAACATCTTGAAACCAAGAAATCTTATAAAGCAAACCGCGTATTGGAACGAAAACTTGTTACTTCTCTATGAATTTTTAAAATGTGTCGAAGACAGTTCAGATACCCTGTATATATATATGCAAGTAAAACATTTTACAATGATGTGTGTTTTTGTGACTAATGGGTTAAACTTAATACTTTTGTGTTCTCTTGATAATACAAGTTACGTTTCGTTCGTATAACGAATCGCACTCTGCCTGTATTATGTTGCATATAATATTCTGTAAAGCAAAGTTTTATTAATGGTACAGTTCGATTTGGATTTACAGTCTGACCACAAAATGTACGGAATGGGCCAAGTTAAGACGATCCCATCCGAATGAATCTACAAGGGGAGAAGGGAAAATAGCGATGGGAAAACAATTAATGCACACGTTTTATTATGTTCCTAGGGCTTATTTAATTTATTGCATTCTATAAGATGATAAAAAGGAAAACAAACGTTCTCTATGGAAACTTTCTATGAAAACAACAAAAAGAAGATAAAATGTCTTCATTTCGTTCGTAAATGTTCAAGCAAAATGGTAAGCTCAAAATTATGTTATAAAAATACAACAATTAATTTTTGTAGTGAGAATATAAATTGAATACAGTTTGGATTTAAAAAAATATTGGTGTGAACGAATAGTCGTTTGTACAAAACTGCGTGTAAATAATTAAGAGGCAAAAGCGCACATCTGTGACGAGCAAACTACCACCCCTATGAAATAATACATGCGTCCATTTCCGTCTATAAACCTGATGTTTGCCTTTCCATATCATCGGTGCTTAGACTGTATGTAACTTTAATGTCTCAATTATATTTATAAACCTTAAAATAATTCTAAAAGGAGCGTGCTGTTCTTGTTTTCGTTTTATGTATGAGACCTTTCAAGAGTATCAAAGATTAATTTATATAACTAGGGGGCTCTGCCCCCTGCTCGCTGATACTCACCAATCCCCGAAGATTGCATCGCAATGTTATTTTATTCGCAATCCCTTTGGAACAAAATGCACCCCTTCCCCGGGTTTCAAAATAACTTGTACTATCTTGCAGAGCCGTAAGGGTTAAGGGGCTCATGAGCATTGCAAAAACTGCAGTTTTGTACGATTGAAAAGTCGCTTTCATATTTGTGGTATCTAGTAACATATTTTGCGCTTTAGCTCGGGACTTGAATTAAGTTGAGCCTCCGTTAGAAGATTTTCTGTTAAAATCGAAATCCTTAAAATTTGTGAATAAGAAAGAAGAAACAAACTAAACTAAAAGTCCTAACTATGGCAGCCAATTAAAACATCAATAATTTGAATGAGATTTTTCGAGCTTGATTAAAAACGGATTATAACTTCTTTTTTTTCATTTGGAGATAGAAGCTTACTTTTTCGACCATAGATTGTGATAGATCTGGTGTAAAAAACGTCGCTTTTTCCAATGGTGTCAAAAAGAAAACTGTGGGACAACTCCTTCACTTTTTACTGATAGATGTAATGAAGAAAGTAGTGCCTAAATTTCAGCTAAGCCTAAAAAAATTCGAGCTGAAAACGCAAATAACTCGCGCCATATTTAAGCTAGAGCATCGAAACAAATTGCGTGGAACGCGAAAAATTCCACCCTTTCCAGCGATTTATAAAATTGATATGTGCAAGTAATTTCCCCCCTTTAATAGGCAATTTACGCGAAATTTGAGCTTAAAAAACTAATTACAAAAAAAAAACCTAATTCGACTTTTAAAAAAACAAAAGCCCAGGTGCAAACTACCGGGGATTGAAGTAATTATGTACAAAATATCAAGGCTGTATGTGCTATGGGATCTTCTGGACGTAGGCCTACCAAAGATTTTCTTTCACAATTTCTTTGACCTTACTTTTTTTTTAATACAAAAGAGAGAACGTTTCGTTTAACAATGAATTAAGTAACTCACTTTTAGTATACGTGCCGCGTCTAAAAAGTTAAATCTATGTGAATCGCAGTTTTGTTTTTACTTCAAATAAGCTACATAAATATTATGTGTTTTTATTCAAATAGATATAGTTTTGCAACAGAAGGAAGATTTTAATACAACTAGATTAATATGAATACTTGAAACAAAAATCAATTAATATCATAGACTCACTAGTTGCGACCTCATTCAGCTTAAGTAAAATACTGTCTCCCAATGGGGTCGTTTCCAAAAATTTAAAAGTATTTTTTCTGAAAGAACATGCTTAAAAACTTAGGATCTAACTATTTTTTTAAATAATTTGTTTAAGTTTGATATTTTTAAAAAGGTACTTAAATCGGTGAGCTTTCATTGTTTAAATTTCTTGCGGATGACATCACAAATGATGAAATGCCATTCTGTGTTGTCATTCAGAGAGCAAAATATTTAATTCGCATCTTTACTCACTGTATTGGCAACGATATGGTTGATAGCAAGCATAGAGCGCAATTTTAATTCGCTTCTTGATTATCATGACGTAGAACCGCGGTACAAAGATGGGCCAAAAAGCATCATTTGTGACGTCATCAAGACCACGCATTGTTTGAAAAATCGGACAGTTTAAAAAATTAATTGAAAATGACTGCTGGAAAAATGAAAGAATTTTCTGGGTCCATGTTAATTTTTTGCTTATTCTATCAATTTCATTGACTAAAAGTACTACTTTTGACTGAAGAAAACAACCCCATTATTATAGGTCTCTCTCTTTTTTTTTGTAGAAACGAATTTTTTACTGGTTTGAAAATAGTCCACTGGTGTCCTTCATGAATAGTAATACTCAAGGGTCATTGCACTGCGATCAAAACTGCAAAGCAAAGTTCACATAATAATTTGAGCTTCATTGGTTCAACGTATCTACTGATCTACTGAAATACCATTATTTTCGATTTCATCGAACAAAAGATGTAGAAGTTTTCAAACATTACCTTAATCCGTTATAAAGTTGTTTAAAAAATAAAAGAATATCTACTCCGAATAATTTTCCATTTAGCAGTTTTACAGTATTTTTCTTCGTTTAAATTATTTTGCTAATTATTAATTTAACCGAAATGAACTTTTTTGAGGATTCAATTTTTCAGGGGATTAACTGCACGTTGCTGGTAAGCTGTAATTAAAAGTGCATTACCATATTCAATATCTTTTAAACCCCGGTAGAGACCGTTCCAGTTATCAACTCCCTCATTTCCTCTTTCTGAAGATATAATCTCCTTTTTAGCATTTAAATTTTCTCGATCAAATTTTGTAATTTAGATGCGCGAATTAGTGGTCTTTGGGTGGATAATCACATAATCGAAGATCGCATTTGCATTTCCTTTCGACTGCGTAAATCTAATGCAGCGAATTTCTTCTAACGTATGAGAGTGAAAGGGGAGAAATTTTCGAAGGAGAAAAAATATAACGCAGTTGTATAAGTCGCGGTTTAAATCTGTAGGAAGGAAGAGGTTAATGTAAAGCAGTATACTCAGTATGCCAGGCAAAATATTAGGGAGGGGGGGGGCGGAAAGTATTATCGCTTTTTCAAACAAGTACATTTTTAAAAGTTTCAAAGTTAAATTATTCTCGTTGGGAACAACATTTTGCAGTGTAAAGCACAAATTTCGTCTTTTGAGCAAAATATATGGTTATGACATTTGGATTTCATATACATTTATAAAGCTTTTCTTCCCGTCACATATATAGGGTTACCTTTATTTTCGCAACCATTAGTTTTAGATGTGTATTTTCAATTTCCAAAATGTTCAAAATCAGATGCAGAGTTAAAATATTCAAAGTTCAAAGCAAAAATGAAAATGAGTCAAAAAATACAAAATTGAACTTTTTATGCAGGCTCTAAGACCCCTAACTAACATTTTAGACAAATAACTTCCATTGAAAACTGTTACTGACACGGAAAAATTTGACACTTGTGCGACCAAAACACAGGACGAAGACACGGTGGCACGGGCGGATAGCGCGTCCCAATAATAACGAGAAGGCCTCGGGTTCGAATCTGGACCACACAATCGGGAAATTAAAATCTTTTATTAATTTTTTCAACTGTTAGAATCGTAAATTAATGCTTTTGCTTTACTTCCCATTGATTTATGACTTCCTTAATGCTTCACTATAATCTTAAAAAATAAATGAATCGTTTTTTCCTGCTTTTTCATTAATTCATTGACTTTAATATCATTCATTATTACATTGAATAACGCCCGAAAACGAAAACACAGTGTCGCGGTCAAATAGTGCGTCCCAATATTTACGAGAAGGTCCATGGGTTTTAATTGGGACCGCAATCAAGAAATTAAATTTTTTTTTTTTTTTTTTTTTTTGAAGTAGAAGAATCGTAGTTTAATGTTTTAGCTTTTTTTTTTGCATTGCCTTATGACTCCCTTGATACTTCACTATAATCCTGAAAAAAAAAAAAAAATTGAATTTTAACATATTGAATTCAAATTATGTTTTTCGTAATCACGAGTGTGTGTGCGCGTGTGTGTGTGTGTGTGTTTATGTATGTGTGTGGGGTATGTGTGTTTGTGTGTAGGTGGTATGTGTATGTGTAGGCATGTGTGTTTGTGTCTGCGTGCAGGTATGAGTGTGTGGGTAGTTGTGTGCATGAGTGTTTGTGTTTTCAATATGTTAAAATTCAAAAAATAATTTTAATTTTAACATATTGAATTCAAATTATGTTTTTCGTAATCACGAGTGTGTGTGCGCGCGCGCGTGTGTGTGTGTGTGTGTGTGTGTGTTTATGTATGTGTGTGGGGTATGTGTGTTTGTGTGTAGGTGGTATGTGTATTTTTAGGCATGTGTGTTTGTGTCTGCGTGCAGGTATGAGTGTGTGGGTAGTTGTGTGCATGAGTGTTTGTGTGTGTGGGGGGGGGAATGTGTATGTGTGTGTAGACATATGTGTTTGTGTCTGTGCGCGGGCATGAGTGTGTGTATGTGTAGATGTCTGTATTTATGCGTGTGTTTATGTGTTTGAGTGTGTGTATGTGTATGTGTGTTGGCGTATGTATGTATGTATGTGTATGTGTGTTGGCGTATGTATGTATGTATGTGTATGTGTGTTGGCGTATGTATGTATGTATGTGTATGTGTGTTGGCGTATGTATGTATGTGTTTCTGTACGTGCGTATGTATGCGAGTAAGTGTAGGATATGGCGCAACCTGGAGACGGTCTTCGCTAGAGGAGGAGCATCGTGAGGCGGCCGGGCGGTCGACGGTGGTGCTGGCAGAGGATGCTGGTGGGAAACTAAAATGATAGCACATCAAAACAGTCAAGTGAGAACAATAAGCAATCGTGATTGCTCAAAAAAAGAAATGCGTTTTTTTTCCTGCTTTGCGTTAAATATCATTCATTAGTCCATTGGACAGCGCCCGAATACGAAGACACGGTGGCGCGTACCAATGGTAAAGAGGACGTCCCCGTTTTTTTATTATTTTTTATTTTTTAAATATTAGAGTCGTAATTTAATGTTTTTTTCTTTTTCTTCGCATTGCCTTATGACTCCCTTGATATTTCACTATAATCATAAAAACATACATAAATAGTTTTTTCCTGCTTTTCTTTAGTTCATTGAATTAAATATTATTCATTAGTCCATTGAATAGCTCCCGAAAGCAAAGACTCGGTGGCGCGGTCAGATATCGCATCCTAATGGTAACGAGAAGCGCCCGGGGTCAAATCTAGACCGCAATAAGAAAATTAAAAAAAAAAAAAAAAGTCGTCAAAAATGTAGCGGTTAAAACTAGCTTGTTTTTTCAATCCTATTTTTGTTTGAAAAGATCTTCTAAGTCGTCTAAATCCAAAATAAGTACCGTATTACCCCGCATTATCCGGCATGCCGCAAAATTCAGGGGCCACCAGATTTTCAATATTACTTGCCAGGTCCTTTCCGGCATGCCGGAAAAATCGAGGTTAGGAAAAAAAATAGGTACTGTATAAAAAAATAGGTACTGTATAAAAAATTCAGCTTAAAAATGAATATAAGTTCTATACATATCTTATTAGTATTAATAATCAGTTTCAGTTTCTAAAAATATTTACTAACAATGTCAGTTGTTATTTTAACAAGAAAAATATTGTTTAATAACAAATAATTAAAAAAAAATTAAAACCAAACAAACATTTAAGCAGTAAGTTACCTCCCCTAAGCCAGTGCTAAAGAATTCACCATAGATATTCAATAAATAAAAATTAAGCTTACCTCTCTAAAAGGAACCAAAAATAATTTATTAAAAAAATGAACAAATCGCAGTAACAATGATTATTTCTAAATTGATTACTTTATTGGCATATAATTAAATCCGTTAATAATGACCTACCATAAAAAACAAACACATATTATATGCAATGCACCATTTTCTTGAAAGAAGTCCACTTTCTGGATTTATTTATTTATTTATTTTCATTACAGTGGTTTGCTTTCTGATTGGAACTCAATGGGGAATTTGTTTTGTTGCAAAATAACTCTCGAATTATCCGGCATTCCGGAAAATTCAATTTCCCCGGCATGATGGTCAACCTCGCTTTTTTACAGCATGCCGGATAATGCTGGGTAATACGATAGAAAAATGCCGCATTTAAGTAACCTGTGGTAACTCTTCACACGTACAAGATTATCAATATTGTGGAAAAAGTTTTTAAGATTAGGAATTCAAAAAAAAAAAAAAAAAAAGTATAAATCGTAAATTTCCTTTATCTGTGCGAGACTTTATTTGCAGCCTGTATATAGGAGTATTACAGATTAGTGAATAAAGTAATAAAAAATTAAAGGGGTTTTGTTAATGTCGTTCCAATATTTTTCACATTCTAATGAGCAAAATGCTATTTACGAGTATTTTGTTTAATTTGGTTTCAACTTTATTCAAAAAAAAAAAAAAAAATAATAATTTGAATTTTTACGTCTTGAATTCAAATTACGTTTTTCGCAATCATGAGTGTGTGTATGTAGGCGTGTGTGTTTGTGTGTAGGGGGTATGTGTGTGTAGACATGTGTGTTTGTGTATGTGTGTAGGCATATGTGTTTGTGTCTGTGTGCAGGCCTGAATGTGTGGGTAGTTGTGTGTATGTGTGTGTATATTTTTGTGTGTGTATGTGCAGGGGTTTGTATGTATGCGTATGTGTATGTGTTTGTGTATGTGTATGTAGGTGTATGTGTGCGTGTAGTTGTGTATGTATGCGCGTGTGTGTAGGACATTGATGCAACCTGGAGACGGCTTCCGCTATAGGAGCGGCATCGTGAGGAGCCGGTGATGGTGCGGAGGGTGGCGGTGGGAAAATAAAATGATAGCACGCCCAAAACAGTCAAGTGAAAGCAATAAGCAATCGTGATTGCTCAAAAAAGTACATAGGTAAATTATCCCTCAGGTTCTAGTTTATAGTAATTGAACATTCTTAACTATATTTTTCATTTCTTTCATTCTTTTTCTTTTCTTCTCTTATGTTGACAACAGGAAAAGCGTGCAATAGCATGTAACGAACCGAAAATTCTCAAAAAAAAAAAAAGGAAAAAAGAGCTATTTCGGAAATGACGTTAGGGTAAAGTACGATCATTTTTCTAGAACTGCTTTTCATCCTTTATTTCTGCAATAAAATAGACTATAAAACATTAAATTTGAGACGAATACAGCACAGGAAAATAGTAAATTTTTCGAGACCTGGTCTAAACGCTGGAATTAAGTTTTAGCATTTAAGCTCAATTAACTGTATCTTCAAACTGGTCAGTTCACCTATTGAACTTATATCCTCTATTGTGCCGGAAGTCCGTTTCATCCGAAATACAATAAACGCTTCCCTTTTTGTGCAATACTTTATATTTAGCACGGGTAGTTGGGTGGAGCGAACAATGTGTTATTTTCAAATTTTGTAGTCGCTATAGCGCGGAATAGTGACGATTGGTACAGACTTACAAAAAACAACCTTTTATTCTATTGAAATCGGATAATGTCTTCTGACGTCACAACATGGAGGTAAATTTTAGACAATGAGAAATTTCACCGCTTCTTTCAATTTTTTACACTTTTACTTTGCGGATCTTACTGAGAGAAAATCTTAAATTACTAAAGACTTCCGTTCTGTACAAACAAGCTGCCTTTATCAAATGGTTTTCGCAAATTTTGAAAGAAACAGCTTTTTCTTTTTTTGTTTTCAGCAATCTTTTTAGCCTGTCAAATGCGATGTGAATTATTAATTGTTTAGAAACAAGTTTTCTCCAGAAGTGCGGACATTTTAACGATTTTTAATAATTCCTAAAATGTGTTCTAAATTTACGGAAAAAGTAAATATATATATATATATATATATATATATATATATATATATATATATATATAAATATATATATATATATATATATATATATATATATATGTATATTTTTTTATTTTTATGAGTTATGTATAAGCAGAAAATCAATAACTCTTTCTACATATTGGTATTCGTTACAACGTTTTATCCTACAGCAATGAAAGAAACATTGAAGCATAGTTTTTAAAAAATAAAAAGTAGCGAAATTCTCCATTTTACCGAGTTTTCTGGCTCATTGCGCGATCAGGAAGATATTGTCCGATTTTTGGTTTTTAGGTCTTTACCAATCGCAACGTTTCCGCGCTATAGGTAATAATAAAAAAAAAGTTCTCACTACTGCCTAACGAGTAGAAGTAAACTTGATCGAAAAGGAATTTGGGTTGATTGTTGCAAGTCATACTGTTCAATACAATAATTTGAGCATTTTAAATTCCTAAGTATTAATTAAGCATTATATATGGGTCATTCTTCAAAAAGTGTAACTTTTCTGTCACACGCCTTTTGCAGAGAACACTTTAACGAACAATTCATTTAACAATGCTTTTTAATTTTATCAAAAATATATCTATTTAAACCTGTCAAGAATTTTTAATAATATTTTTTTATTTAGTATATTTTTGGTTCACAACATGTAAATTCTCACCTCTGTGGCATGTCAAACACCTTGTGTGGCTGTTTATGTTGCTTAATAACTTGTTTAATTCAAAGTGTATACTTATTTATTTATTATTCCTTTCACAAGTGTCTCAAATACTAATTGTTTAAGCATACTTAATTTTTTAGTATTGTGTTTTAATTTGTTTTAGTAGGATAAGGAGTCATGTCACACAATCAATTCTCACCTCCGTTACCTAAACACAAAATGCCATCCCTCATTAACTTGTGGCAGCAATGACAACAAATTTTATTTTCCATGATACAAGGGAGCCCCCTTGTTTATTTTCAGTCATAAAAAAAGTTGTGATATTTTTGTCGAAAAACAAGAAGATGGATTTTACTTTAAAAACTTAGTGTGGTCATTGTGACTTCGCTCTTCCGTGAACTTGAATTTCAGAGATGTAAATTAATGTGCAAAATGAAGTGAACATGTTTTCATATGCTTAACATGTGCAGATTGTAGCAACGAAGAAACAAACTATTTTCCTGAAAAACGTATCTATTAGGCCTATATTAATGGAAAATTCCTCACCTCCGTGACAGACCTTATAAATGTCAATATTTCTGAGGTGAAAATAATTGGTGGAGGGGAAATATATTAATTTTAGGCATTCTACCAAAATTATAAATTGCTAATATATTCTCAAATTTACTAAATACTATTTTTCAACACACATTTGAACTAAAAGGATAACTGCTAATTAAGCCGTACTTTAATTAGGAGAGCTTAATATTATATTCCCACTAATAATTAAAATAGCTCATTGTTTGCACAATTAAAAAAATACGCATTTGATATTAAATTGATCTCGATTTTTAAAAATTAGAAGTGTTTTTCTTTTTTTATTATTTCCGTGAATAATTTATTTATTTTTTTTTAAATTTATGAGTAAAATAATTGGAACTTAGCTGGGCATTGTTTATGATTTCTTCTAGTAGGTAATACTTCAATTTAAGAATGAAAAAAAAATGTTTCGAAATTGAAAAAAAATTACGTTCAAAAGTTACGTTTTCTGGAGAATGACCCATATACAAACTGATATGCCTAAGAAAATCTTAAATTAATTTCGCTGTAATTTAAAATGTAATTGGAATCACGGGGTTACGTTCATATAATAGAAAGATAAGCTTTGTTGAGTGATTTTGCCTACTCTTTCTAGAAGAAACAATAAAAAATGCATTTTTTTTTAAATTTAGAGATTGTTTCTATTAGCTTGGTTCGCACTAAAAGGCATGAAATAATGTATAGTTTCCTGATTAAAAAATTCAAAAATTTCAGTTAATTTTAATATCTTAATATGTAAGTTGATTCTTAGGTAGCCAAAGAAATTTAAATTAAAAAAAATATATATAACGAATAGCTTTTTCGATATCGCTTATATTTCTCCTTCTTTTAATTTTTAATTTATATTTTATTGTCTACTTTTTAGAATTAAAGTCAACTTCATTTTCTGTGTGTTGTATTCAGGAAATCATATTGCTCATTTTTTATTTTATTCTTTAAAGTGTGAACAAGGGTTACATAAATAGTCTTGAGATTTAATAAACCCCTTTAAAGCCCTATTTTAAAGTTTCTTACTTTGAAATTTATACGTAATGATACTTTTTGAAATTTAAAACTTATTTACCTGTTACTTATGCTTACTAAAAAGAAGGAAACGTTTTTAACTGTTGTTGTCATATAAACATTGCATATAAGTAAGGAAAAGCTTATAGTTATATTGGTATAGTTATATAAGATATTTTTAGGTGCTTTTGTCAAATGTCAAAGAAAAAAAAAAGGTTACCGCTAATCTGCTTTGAATATTGCTACTTTGTATACTTGAGTTTAAAAACAGTTCTGAACAGTTATACTCGTATAGTGAAGAAAGAAATAGGAAAAAACGTTTTTAAGTGATAACGGGACATGAATGAAAGAAATTTTCAAAAATCTTGATGTTTTTGAAACGTTTCACATTCACAAATCAATACTTTGTTAAAATTCAGTCTTGAAAACAGATAGTTAACTTCGTTAACAATATTGACTTTATACTTACTATTTTTTTGTTGATTTTGACAGCAATGCAAACTGGGAATCATCTGACATTATGGCAGCAAAAATAACCAAAAAAGTCCTTGAAACAGTTAAAAGTGTAATTTTTTATAATTTTCATTTCATTGTGTATTATATGATTTTCTATTCAAGACTCTGGAATCACGTGGTAACAGTTCTGCTAGTAAAAACAGCAGAACAGCGTTAGAGTCAAATTTGATTTAGTTTTCTGTAGCTCAAGGAATACTCATGTTTCAACTCACGTCAAACTTAATTTTTTGGAACCTTGACTACGACGATTCCATTTTGAAGCAAGGAATTTGTAAGATACTTGAGTTGAATCAAAATATATGAGAAATAAACAAAATAGCAACTTCAAAATTATGCACAAAATGTGTTTCATAAACTCTTTGCTCATTTAAAATTCGTCTTGACTTTCTCAAAATTAAAGATTGGAATTTACTTATGGTTTAGTTTCTGCTTTGATTGTCTTTTTTTTTTGTTATTATACTTATTATTGTTGTTACTATTATTGTTATTACCACCATTATTATTACTTTTATTATTGCTATTATTATAATTATTATTATTATCGGTAACAACGGGATTTATTGACTTTACATTGAGAAAATAAAAAGTGCTTAGTAATAAGATTATTTTCCTGTCAGCCTGATATGCTTTAGACAAGAATACACTTGATCCATAGCAGACTCCAGCCTCCCATCGTAATTTAGAAACTCGAAACAGTAAATCATATTTTACTGAAAATTTGTTTTTTTTTTTTTTTTTTTTTTTTTTTTTTGTAACAGCGAATATGTATTCAGTACAGCAATACATTATTTTTAAGGATTTTCAGGAAAGGAATAAAATTTCTTGCTAAAGAGAAAAAGAAAACTCAAAAACTTCTCGAATAACAAAAATGAGTAAAAAAAAAAAGTCGGGTGGTAGAGCAACTGCGAAGAAATAGGAATTCAACAAATGCCTCGTTCTTTCGCTCAGTAATGTAGAAGAAACAGGAGTGCACCCTCAAAACTTCTGAAATTTCGGAACACGTTTTCAAGATGGCGTCACAGTGACGTTTTGGGAGAATAAATGTCCTCTACAGCTTGAAACTTGAGGTCATTTCCCATAATGTATGACTATATCAAGGAGAAAAGGGATCAGTTGCGGCTACAGTTAAAAGATTTATTCCAGTTTTATTCCCCTGTTACCTTTTATTGCACAAGTGTTTCTTCAAAAGGGAGAAAATGTGTCTTTAACAGGTAAAATATTCCAGCGTTAAAAGATTCTTTTAAAGTTGACGCAAAAGGTTCGTACTGAATGCGGAAGATTTCAAAAATCTAAGCGCTTGAGATAAATTTCGACTACTAAAGCTAAATTTGGTTTTGTACAGCGAAGTGCATTTCTTGATGATTTTACAATTTATGCGTAACTCAATGTTATACATTGCAATTGATACTCCATAAATATTAATTCTCAAGTAGAAATGTTCAGGTAGATTTATTTCGTCTTTATTTGATAATATTTTCTTGTAAAAACAATAAATTTTGAAAAGTTGTAATTAGACATTTGACTATAATTTTGAAGTGCAATTTGAAAGACGTATAAAAATTACTAATACTAAACATCATATTTTAGGAATCCATAAAAAATAAAATAAAACAAAAGCTTGGTAGGGTCAGGTGGGTTACGTAATGATCGGGAAAATGTGGTCCATACATAAAATTCAAGGCTATATCTTTTTTAATAAATGGAGGAATCAATGTCAACTTTTAACTTTGATTATTCTAATTAAGAATTATGTTTTAAATTGGAAATGTTTATACTGGCAATATTTTATCTTATGAATGTTCGTTTGTTTGTGTATAAAACATTTTTTAATCTGAACTTTAAAGTGAGATTTTGCCAAGAAAAAAGTCTAAAAATTTTTCTTTTAAAATGGGGGGGGGGAGAAAGAGCAGAGAAAAAAAAAACAAAAATACCGTGAAACGCACATCATCACGGCCCTAATGACTACTGTGTTTACTTTGATATGACCGTAATGTCTAAACGAAAAAAGGAGCGCGAATAGCCAAAAGTGTAAACCATTAAATAACATTAAAATTACTGTTAAAACTGTTGCTTCAAAAAAAAAAAAACTCTCTTTCCTCTTAAATAACGCCAAAAAAAAAAAAAAAAAAAACTGAATAGATTCAATTTTGTTAAAAAAAAAACCTTTAAACGTAAAAAAAAAAAAAACTAAAAACGTGTGATAGATTCCCTCCCCCCCCCTTCCCACAAAAAAGACAAAAGAAAAGTAAGATATCTTTGTGAAAATTTTGTTTAAACTCGAAAAAATAATAACAGAAATTCTGATTTGGTTTTCATGTGCACAAAGTGCAATTTCAGTCAAAACTTCGTTCACCTCTTCTTAAACTCAGGATAATAAAAGAAGAATACTAGATTTTGGTGTTAACTTAGCGATGGGCCTTTCCACAGAAAACGGACATTTCGCCTGCACGTAACTCCTTATTAATTTAATTAAAAATTGTTATTCAAATGAAAAATGAACACAATTATAATTTGTAAGAAATCACAAACTTATTTTTAATTTCTTTAGCAAATATTGTGTTCATTACCTTTTGAAATTACTAATTTTTGATGGTACAGAAATATTTTCTAAACTTTAATTATACATATTTATTCCGAAGTAATCAGCGTCCAGTTAAACGGGGACCGTATAAACGAGGTTTAACCTCCCCAATTAATTTGTTCATACATATTCTGTTTTTCAGCGTTACACACTTGTTTAACAACTAAATTCATTCGTCGCATAAAAAATGCAGTTGCTCATGTGTTTTATTATTTTACTGAAAGAAAAACAAGAACATGCATTTTTTTTTCGCGGAAATGTTTTTCATGTTGAGAGGTTTGTTTTAAAATCATATTTCTTTCTGAAATGTTTTTTTTTGGATAGGAAGAGCTGACGACTGGATGTACCAAGAATTTAATACGTACATGCAGAAAGCAACATGTTACATAGTAAATTACAAAATCCTTACTCCTATGCATACTTTAAAAATTCACAGACACAGAGAAATCATGGATTTAATGAAAAATATATTAAAACGAAACTCCAGCACACACAATCTTCCCATTCATTTTAAATATATATGAAATTCCTCTCAAATACTTTCTTAAAGGAAAACCAAAAGTAAAGCTCGCACATGAAAGAAAGAAAACAAAAACCTTAAATCTCAAAAGAGAAGAAGTTTTGTAAATTCCCAGCGGAGGATGGCGCAGATATATTGTCATCATCGAAAAAATTTGAAAGTAGGAAATATCTCTTGTGTTTTCTCCTTAGGTGTAAAACTATTTTCAGTCCTCAAAGATATTTTAGATTTTTTGGAAGGAATTTTTGATATTTGTTTTTGCGGTTGGTCTTGAATCGTGTTTTGCCATGTTTAAGTTTCTAAAATTTGTTTCCTTTTATTTAAAGCACATGTGGTTTTAAGATCTAATATGTTCGACAAGATTGAGGAAATATGTAATGAAGGCTTTAGTTAAGGAAATATCTTTACATTTTATTTTCATCTATTCATTCTGGCTATGAGATTGTTACGATATTTTACATCTAACTTCACATATTCAAACATCGTTACATTGCAATTTGGTACAAGAGTAACCGCAATAGTAAATTCATGTATGTATATGAAGTAGGTTTATGTCACCGTTAATATGGATTATACTGTTAATACGCAACTACACAATAGTTACGTTTATCTAGTTTTTATTATTTTACATCCTAAATTTCAAATTTAAGTTTACGGGTGCATCATAAATATATGTATATTTGTGTGTATATCCCGATAAGCAAATGATCAGGGAATTGTGCACACTGTTTAAAAAGTCCAATGAAATTTAATGGTTCAATACTGCCGATGAGAGGGGTTTCAAGGGTAGTAATTGCGATTATTATTTATTTATTTATTTGCATTTTGTCATCCATTGCAAGTTAGCTTTATTGTACAAACTTCGATTATTTGGTTTCTGCTAAAAAAAAAAAAAAGAAAGAAAAGAAAAAAAAAACGCGTTATGTTTTTAGTCTTGTTGGTATTGATTCCAAAACGCATTGCATTTCTTCAAAGATCTCAATAACTCATTTCGGCAGATACTGTCGTTTACCTGCCCACGGTGAATTAACCACATTATTAAGAGATATAATACTGAAAGTAAAATCCAAGTATATATATTTCAATATCAGAATTATGACAGTCATTAAATTAGTAAAGCAATTAATAACCTGTTATAGTTAACCATAAATTTCTGGCAAGCTGCATAAACAGGTTAAAAGGTATGCAAAAAATAAGTAAGACTTTTCCTGTAAATAAAGTCAAAGTATAACCAACTTTTGTGTGAAAGAACCATCCGTGCCAAAGTAGCTTCATCAGCAGAAAATGATTTATATTGCATTCAGGTCGTGGCGTTATTTCTTGTTTTACAACCTCCGATCGTAAAACAAAACGCTTTTTTTTTTGTGCACGTACCACGGAAAGTCTTTTATTTAGTGTTAATAATACTTCGCCTCGAAGAATATGGATACTTTTGTCATATATTTTGCTCAAAATATGTGACAAAAACTGTATATTAAGTTACTATTACTGACTTAAACTGTATATTAAGCTCATTTAGTTTAAAATAGATTAAGATTTTTTGATTGAAAATAATATGCGTTTTCTGTTTTCGTGTTGCTTTTTTTCCTACTTCGGGTAGTCTACAAATCACGCTCTGCGGAAGGAGAGGGTGCTTGTTGACGTGCATCAGTTGGTGACAAGGAAGAGGGAGGGGGTATTAAGAAACGTGACATTACGCATATATTTAGTGAAAATGTGCTTATTATGCTAAGTGTGACACATTTTGACAAAGAGTAGGAGGGAGTCAAAAATGTCGAAAAAAAAAACTGACTTTTTTTCTGCACGGGTCACAGGAAAAATGATACTACCTCTCTTCCTGTGATATACGATAGCTCTAATGTTTAGCACTAAAAGGTGGTAGGGAATTCTATGAAATTTTTTCGGAAGAGGTCTTCAAACATTCAGTTTTATTATGTGTTTTCACTGAACTATTTTATCCAAAAGTATGTTTTCCTTAAAAAATGTCAATGTGTTATCACACCTGCCACGGTATTTTGTAAATTTTGAATCAAATGAGGGCACTCTAGCAAGAGATCGACATTATTCATTAGGTGTAATAAATCAATTCAGCATTGTTTCTAGTTCCAAGCAAAAGTAATTGTAGTTTTTATTTAAAAAAAAACAGCCGATTAATCAGCTAAAATTTATCTATTATATTTATTTTTTCCAAGAAAAAGTCACTAAAGTGAATGGAATAACTTTTCAGATGATTAATCTGCTGAAATTGCTTCAAAGTCGATAATTTAGAAGGATGCGCCCAATGCTCGTTTAACTCGCCAACCCACGTTTGCCCCCTGTGGTTGCTGAATGCCGCCTGCGGCGGGCGAAAGTAGAGATTTTAATACTTTTTAGAGTGCCGGGATATCCCCGGGTGTCCTACGGACTGGATATCCAGCCCCTTATTTCCAGCACCTTTATTTTTTAAGGTTTAGGGGGGGGGGGTAAGACAGAGCAGTATCGCTTCCCCCTGAGTGTCCTGTATCCAACGGTGCCAGTATTGACCTGGTAGACATTGCCAATTTCGAGGAGATAGGGTTACAAACCAAAATACACACAGAGAGAGATGCGCAATGATTTTAATAGTATAGTTAACGAAAGTCGATTATCACCCTAAATCGTCAGTGCACCTTAAATTTTACCTTTAAATTGCGATCAAGTTTCAATTTTTGTCATTTTTTAAAATTTATAATGTAGGTCTTTTTTTTCTCCAGACACATTATAAAAACCTGTTAGGAACCATCTAACAATGAATCAAGTTCTCCACGCAGGAAAAAATCCAATCTTTGATTATATGATTAATGACTTTTACCGTTTCACATATATTGCGAGCTATGCCATAAAATCGAGAAACTAAACCACACGAATAATTATAACAATGTTAATCAAAGAGGAAGCGATACCGTTTGTGATAATTTCATCCTATTTAGAAATTCGTTAGATGTGACACTTGGTAATGGAGTTTTAATTACTAGTCGCAAAGTAAATGGCGATTCTCCAATGATATTCCGTTAACAGATTCATTTTGGGAAAGGATTTTTCTGTAGGGAAAGATTTCATTTCTGCGTATCATTAGAAAATGCTAAATGTGGTGAAATTAGTTTGGACAAGTAATATGTGTTTCCAAAAATGCAGAAAAATGACCTAAATATTTTATATGATGCTTTATGAAACTACACAAGTTTCCTGAAGATAGAGAAACTTTTTTTAAAATCTCGATGCATCTTTACAACTACTAAAAATTTTTTGCATTTCATTACAAACATTTCGATGTTACTTTTATGAAATTAAGCTTAAAACATAAATATTCACATAAGTAGTTCAAACGGCAAATTGCCGTGTCACAGAGCATATCATGTGTTTTTCATATCTAATTCAGTTCTCAATCATACATATTATTCTCAAAAGTATTTTCTTGTGAGAACACCATAACTCCCTCAGAAATTGATTAAACTTCATACGTAAGGCATCATTTAAACGATCACGGGACGCGGGAGCGTCCCGCTCCGCCAAGGAAACCAAACGTCAGCAGCCAACAGAAGCAAATCCACCGCCAAAGACGAAAGAAAATAAAGCGACCAAGAACAAGATTACGCGACAGAACGAATTGGGGTTTTTTGGGTTTTTCACCCCTCTGTATCTCAGCCCCATGAAGATCCTCGGAGTTGATTTTTGGTACACTCAATTTCTAGTGGCCCCTGACGCCGTTAACCAAAATGTAATCCCCTGGATCATCAGGGGGAGGAGGTATTCAAGTTATATAATCGCTGTTCCAAAAAGTTTTCGCTTTCTTTGACAGGGCTACAGCCCAGACAAAGAAAGGAATCAAGCTGAAATTTCGCACACACATTCCTTGTGCCCTACTGATGTGCCTTTTGTGCCATTTGACCCCCTCCCCTTCCCCCCCTCGTTTTTACCCCCCGAATTGTACCTTCCCGGGGTTCTATCACAGCCCCCGGGGGGCTACGGTAATGATTTTTTGTATACATATTCTTGGGGGGCCTTTGAGTACATGTACAAAAATTCAACCCCCAGGGACATCATTGGCCGGAGTAATTAAAGTTTGAAAATCACCAACTTTCCCTAAATTCTTATGTACTTACTCTCAGCTCATAGGGTTTGTTTATCTCGGACTGCAATTGCAAGGTTAGAACAGATCTAACAGTTATTCCAAAGTTTTCTTAGGAAATGAAATTCAATCAAGACTAAAACACATCCAACAGTTGCAACTAGACGTTAAATCGCGGATATCACAAATTTGCCACAGCGACTGCGCATGCGCGCAGACTTAGCTCGTTGGGCTTTCTGTTTTCAGATTCTATGTTTGTTTATACTCAAGCAGAGAAACAAATTAATGAATGAGATTAGAATGCTGTCCTCCCCCCCCCCCCCCACTTTCGCCGATACAAAATTTCTTTTCTTCCTGTTTTTCAGTTTTGTTATATTTATGGAGGGAAGAAATTTTAAATGTCGGCGCGAAACTGGGGTTAAACCATTACAATATTTTACGTGAAAAAATATATGAAACTGTACGCATATGAATACGGCACATATAATTTTTAATGTAAAGCGAAAAATAACACTTTCTTATTCGTTTGCTTATTTTCTAAATTAATTTATTTATCACAAACAATACATATTGAAATGAAAATGTATGAAATACGTGTGTGGATATCCGTGCTTTGCAGTAATTTGTTAGCTGAAAAATTTTTTGCAATTCATTTAAGCAAGACTTTTAATGAGCTTAGTCTGCGCGCAACATGCGCATTCGCTATGGCAAATTTGGGATATCCGCGATTTGACATCGAGTAAAGTTGTAAAGATTTTCTGACACATTCAAATTTAAAATATTTAACGGCTTAGTATTTTTTTTTTTTTTTTTTGCTTGGTGTTAACATGCGTTATTTCGTTTTTTAAATGAACTTTTAAACAAAACTAGGTATTAAACTAGACAAAGACTTCTATCAAGAAAAAGATAAATCACCAAACAATTAAAATTATCCCATAAAACGTAAAATAATCCACGATTTAAGAAAAAATGTAATCAAACAAAAAGTGAAAAGCTAGATTAAAATAGCTCTCAAGCTGTAAAACATTTAAAGAAACCTTCATGAAAATGTTGAATAATCTGTCAAATAAAGAAACTGTAATAGAATTTATTGCGAAGATGTAAAATACTCGAAAGCAATATAATTTAAAATATAGTATTTTATTTATGCAAGAAATTTTCTTTGCAACAGACAAGGATACAAGAATTGTTATAAAATTTAAACCGCCCAATTCTCACAAAATGAACATAGAATCTTACTAGTCAGAAAATAACTGTTCCTTAAATATTGTTCCTTAAAAACACAAAACAGCGTTGTTTCAATTGAAATTTAAAATTTCAGTTTTTTTTTGACTTGATGTTCTCAATTCTAAAAATACAGACAAAGTAATAATATCAATGCAAAAAGATGTGATTTCTCATCAAAAACAACCCTGTTGTAAAAATTTCCCCGCCAAGAAAACCTTTAACTTTTCCGCACAAAAAAGAAAACCTGCATCCTAAACCCAAAAACCCTCAGCCATAAAAAGTTATGATATCTAGTTTGCGCGCCAAGTATCTGCCAAACTATCATCCTCCCTCTTCTCTTCTTTCATCACAGCTACTTCCATTAGAACCTCCTCCCACCTTCAACTCCTCAGAAATATGGATAGATCTTTTAAATTGTTTATCTTGTCTGGCGGGAAGCTTTTCAAACTTAAGTGGTTGCTTGGTGAGCAAAAAGCTTCCCGCCAAACAAGATAAACAATTTAAAAGATCTATCCATATTTCTGAGGAATTGAAGGTGGGAGGAGGTTCTAATGGAAGTAGCTGTGATGAAAGAGGAGAAGAGGGAAAATGAGAGTTTGGCAGACACTTGGCGCGCAAACTAGATATCATAACTTTTTATGGCTGAGGGTTTTTGGGTTTAGGATTCAGGTTTTCTTTTTTGTGCGGAAAAGTTAAAGGTTTTCTTGGCGGGGAAATTTTTACAACAGGGTTGTTTTTGATGAGATTTATTTTACAACTTTTGGCGGAAAATAAAAAGACAATAAAGATTTAAAAAAAAACTAAATTTGTTTAATTTTTCTATTAAGCCTTGCTTTAATGCATATCGTACCAAAATGGAGTCACATTAGTTCAGTTAGTCAGAGCGTTTTGTTAATAATGCCAAGGTTGTGAATTTGAATCCCAATGGGTTAACCGAAAAATATCGTTCTAGGATCATTCCACGTCAAATCGCCTAAATTAAATAGTCGGCCGTGCCGTCATGTCTCCGATTTTTTCCATTTTTTTTTTTACTATCTATGAGGAAAGCCCAAATTAATTTTTTAAGATTTTTTGAATGAAAATTACGCTTTAGAGAATTTTTTCAAAAATTCGATTTTTGACCATTTTTCGGAGTCACCGTTTTGGCATGAATTAAGAAAATCCCTCTAATTTCTTTATTTTTCAACTAATTAAGCTGAATTTGATATCAATTTCAAGCAAATATTTTTCTCTTTCAGTGTGAACGACAGAAAGTATTGTATGAACAGTTGGGTGTTGCCACTCTTTATCTAAAATCAGTTTTTATGGTTTTTTCAATTGGGAGATTAAACAAGTTATATCTACGGAGTACCTACTACGATCTGCATCTTTTTTTTTTGTAGCATATTTAAATCACTCTTGCTATGTAGAAAAAAAGTAGAAGGCTGTTTTTGTTGTCTTGAAGTAAAAAAATAAAGTTTGTTTTGCAGTAAATACAAGTTTTCTATTACTTTAAATCCCTTTTAAGCTTAAAAAAGACCAAAAACTTTTCCGAACAATTAAAACTGGACTCTCAAAGGATTTGTATCAATAGTTAATCACTAAAAAGTTGTTCACTTCTGAAAAGAATTGTGCACAAAAACCTTCGTTTCAGACATTGCAAAAATAAATAAATAAATAAATAAAAAATACTTTTGATTGAAAGTGTACTAAATATTAAGAATAATAATTTGAAGAACAGCATAAAAATATTTTTAATGAAATTATTTTGCTTTTTTTTGACATTAAAGGACGGAAAAAAAACTTACTGTTGAAAACTTTACTTAGCATAATCTAATTTGGATTACGTTACACCTGACAATGAACTTCCACACTTACAGTAAGTACTCCACAACTCTAGATTTCTCTGAAGAAGATTATTTTTGCTGATTGAAGTATATTTTAAAACCTCTTTGAAACTTATTGATAGAAATTCTGACTTTTTCATCTTCTGATACAAAGGAAATACTGAATTTAAAAAAAAAAAAATGCCGTCCGTACAAGTATGCCTTTCATTTCACATTTTATAATCAACGACAGCTATGTGCCGATTAACTTTCAAAGCGAAAGAAGAATGATGCGTATTGCATGATTATTGTAAGAGCGGAAGATCATTGTCAGGTGTTACGTAATCCAAACAAATTTAGGCTATGAAAACTTTTCAATAGTAATTATTCCCGCCCCCTCCCATCTTTTTATTGTCAAAAAAAAAAAAAAAAAAAAGCTAAATAATGCCATTAGAAATATTTTTTATACTATTCTTCAAATCATCATTCTTAATATTTAGTATACTTTCAATAAAAAATGTTTAAGTGTTTTTTTTTTTTTTTAATTCATATATTTATTTTTGCGAAGTCTGAAACGAGGGTTCTTGCGCGATTCTCTTCAAAAGTAAACAACTTGTTGGCGATTAATTATTAATACAAATCCTTTCAAAGTCCAGTATTAATTGTTCTGAAAAGTTTTTGGCCTTTTTTAAGCTTAAAAGGGATTTTAAGTAATAGAAAACTTGTATTTTCTGCAAAACAAACTTTTTTTTTCAAAACAACAAAAAACACCCTTCTACTTTTTTCTACATAGTAAGAGAATGATTTAAATATACTACAAAAAAAAATGATGCAGATCGTAGTAGGTACTCCGGAGCTATAACTTATTTAATCTCCCAATTGAAAAAAACATAAAAACTGACTTCAAATAAAGAATGACAACACCCAAAAACCCCACACTGAATGAGAAAAATATTAGCTTGAAATTGATACCAAATTCAGCTTAATTGGTTGAAAAATCAAGAAATTAGAGTGGTTTTCTGAATTCATGCCAAAACGGTGACACCAAAGAATGATCAAAAATCGAATTTTTAAAAAAAATTCTCCAAAGCGTGATTTTCATTCAAAAAATCTAAAACAAATAATTTGGGCTTTTCTCATAGATATCTTTCGTAAAAAAATAATGGACAAAATCTGAGACATGACGGCACATGGCATTCGGCGATTTGACGTGAAATCACCCTCTACTGCTTTTATTCCTACGGTAAAATTATAATTTAAATGTCCATTAAATAAAATCTAAACTTGTTGCAGGATTCTGATCAGTAATTTTGTTGTTGTTAAAGTCAGGAAGAAGAACATTGGTTTTAACGTTAGAGCCGGAAATAGTAAATAGAGGGAGCAAGTCCAATCATTGGCTTAGCAAAAGCTGACCCAAAGACTCCAAGTCACGTGATTCACCCACGACAACGAATGATTGGCACGTTTTTCGTGAAACAAGCGAAAGAAAGTCATTTCTTCGAATACTTAGTTTTAATATTTATCATATGACTTGGAGTCTTGGCTTCACGAATGAAAGTCATCATTCTCTCCATTTTATTTCTTCTTAATGGTTTTAACATGGTAAGTAGCAGTTGAACTGTTTAAAAATAACTTTAACGAAACTGAGACGGTAAATTTTAATTAATTTTGCTGCTTCCTTATGTATTACTTTAGTACAAATACAGACTAGCTCCAAGATGGAGACCCAGTAGCTCAGTTGGTAAAAGCGTCCTGCCGATAATCATGCGATTGACTCGCCAATGGGTTAAAAAATGGAGTTTTTGAATGACTTATTTTCCTCAGCTGAATCCTGATATAAATTTCCATGAATATATTGCTGGGGGCAAGATTTCAAACCACAGTTATGTTGTTCCATCGAAACCAGAATAAACCATGTATTTTTATACGTTAAATCAGAATATCTTCTATATTACTTATCAAAGGCTTTTGTCTGTGGTTACGGCAGAACTTCTTTAATACTTTACCAAACTTAAAAAATAAGACATTTTAAAATTTTTGTCACTACTATACGCTGAAAATGAACAAATCTTTTTTGCTGTTAATTAAAAATAAAAAAAACTTAAGAAACAGGGTTTTTGAATTCTTTTTGTCGACTGCGAATGCTTCGCAAGGGCTGCTGGTAACATTTAATTCCAAATTTAAATGCAGTATTTAAATTTGTAGAGTATTAGAATTATAGTCATCTGAGATATTTCTTCTATCACAATCATCAAAAATAGATTTCAACAGATATTTAATGCAGCTAATGTAAACTTAAAGTGCACTTTCTATCACAGGGAAAGCATCTAACACATAAGCAGGATCGTTTGTATACGCCTTTACAAAAAAAAAAAAAAAACTATAACCTTCGTTTTGTTATTTGTGGTTAATAGCCATTAAATTATTTTTAGGTGCAATTTTCCCAGCGTCTTTTACTCAAGGAACATAAAATAAGTGCAAAAAATAAAACACCTTGCAATACCATCTTGGTATGTACCTTACTAGCTTTAAAATTGCTTTTCTTCTATACGTAGTGCTTTTAAAGATACGTTTTCTTACACTTTGAAATGGCTCTCGGAATGAACTTAACTGTTTTTACTAAATTAAGTTTTTTAATTTTTATTTATTTATTGTTAGTAAAAGAAAAAATAAAAAACATAACATTTTTAGGCAAAGCTTTTACTTTTTTTCTTCATGGAAACACAACAAAGTAGCTTAAGTTAAAAAACAATTTAGTTTAACTTATTTCTAAATTGAACTAGAAGCAATGATCGTTGCCTCAGAGCAACAGTAAAATATCTAATCATGGAAATAACACTAAGATATCTTACTGTTGGTCTGAGGCGACGATATGTCCTCTACTGCCGTAGAATTTACGTAAAAAAAACTCTTTAATTAAACAAAGAATTGTATTGGTGTTTAGGACTCGAAATACGAAAAAATTAAAATCAACGATTCGAAGGATAACCAATAAATTTCGTGGTAAAATTATTTAGTGTTTATTTTTATCGAAAAAATAAATGAATTTTATCGAAAAAATAAACGAATAAATAAAATTAAATAAAGTAAAAATACATAAATTAGGGGGGAAAAAAAGAAATTCACCCAAAAATTGTAAAGCACACTGCTTTCGTATTTTAACAACCTAAAGCACAAGGTTTTTTTAGGGAACTAGGGGGCTTTGCCTCCGGGCTCGCTGACGCTCACCAGGCCCGGAAGATTGCTTCGCAATCTTATTTGATTCGGAAAGATTCAAATCGTTAATTAAAAAGAAACAAATTAAAAACGCATTATGAGCTTTCTTTGGAACAAAAAACAGCCCTTCCGAGGGTTAAAAATTATTTGTACCAACTTTCAAGGAGATAAGGGCTAGGAGGCTCCGGAGCATTGCAAAACTGCAGTTGTGTACGTTTGAAAAATCGCTTTCATATTCGTGGTCTCTAGTAATACATTTTGCTCTTTAGCTCGGGGCTTGAATTGAGTTGAGCCTAAGATTTTTCGTTAAAGACGTTCCGAAAAAAAAAATCGAAAAGACGTAACTATGACAACGCCAAATAAAATATCAATAGTTTAAATGGAAATGAAACTTTTCGAATGTGATTAAAACTTCTTGCAACTTTTTTATCTTTGGCGATAGAAGCTAAGTTTTCCAACCATAGGTTGAGTTAGATCTGAAGTAAAAAAAACGCTCTTTCCAGTGGTGACAATAAGAAAACTGATTGATAATTCCTTCACTTTTTACTGATAGATTTAATGAACAAAGTAGTTCCTAAGTTTTAGCTAAGCCTTTAAAAGTTCGAACTAAAGACGCAAATAACTCCCTCCGTATTTAAGTTAGAGCATTGAAGCAAACTGCGTAGAATGCAGAAAATCTACCCTTTCCAACGATGTATAATATTAATATTATTATTCACCCCTTTAATAGGAAATAATAGGCAATTTAAGAGAAATTCCAGCTTAAAAAAATAATTACCAAAAAACTAATTCGAATTTTAAAAAATCAACCACCATAACTCGAAGTAATTTTGTACAAAATGTCAAGGTTGTAGATGCTATGGTGTCTCCTAGGCGCAGGCTCGCCACAGACTTCCTTTCAAAATTGTCTTTGACCTTACTTTTTTTTTAATATGAAGGGAAACCATGGCGAAAATGGTAGATCTTTTTTGGCAGAAAACGAATTGTTGGTATGGTGTATAGTTGCTTGGGTGGGGACTACATAGTGGGGGGGGGGGGGGAGTTGCAAAAAATTTTAAACAAATCGATGTTTTACCCCCTAAGGGCAAAATACCGGTGTCTTCAAATGTAAAGCAAAACAAAATATAAAGTAGGTTATTATTAGCCAAATTTAATAAAGAACGGACTTGGTACATTTTTTTTTCTAAATTTTAAAATATTTTGTGAATTGTTTTTAACAAAGTTGCAAAAGTACAAATTAGAAGTATATGTAGGGGAATGTGGGGCAATGGGAAATAGCGGGGGGCAAAGTGAAATGTTGAAATATTTACTCTTGTTTTGGGGCCAGCTATCTGGTGGCATTTAAACTATGTAGTAGCACATGTGGTCTATTCTAGTCACGAAAAAAATACCGCCGAATACTAAAGCATAAGATAACTCAGGCAATTTTCAAAAATTGAAACTCATAATTAAAATATTTTGTTGTTGTTTTTTTTTTTTTTTTGTTATTATACAATGATAAAGTTTTTGTTTTTAGCAGTTTAAATATTGATTGCGACCTTCTAATATTCGGTGAAGTATTTCTTATTTAATTTTAAGCTTATTTGAATTTTCAATATTTTGTACAATTAATCAAGTACATGCGGTGCAAAGTGCACTAGTTTATTTTTTTTATTCACTCAATCATTTAGTAAATTACTTATTTATTTATTAGTTAATTTATTGCCATTTTTCGTTTAGTAATTCACTATTTTATTCATTCATTCAATTATTTTCTTACACATTCCATCTTTTACTCACTTATTTGCTTTTCTTCATACATTAAGAGTCATTGTCTGTAAGGATCAGGCAGGTTGTGATTGTTGACGTTTTTGATTTTCTTTATTTTTGCAAATGTTGTTCATTATCATGAATGTAATGTTTGTGCAAAATATGAGCTTTGTCTGCCTTACCGTTTTTGGGAAAATAATTTTTTTAATTTAGGGGGCGTGGCACATTTTTGTGTGTTTTTCAGATTTGCAGATTTTAAAGTTCTTGTTGCTTTTAGCGCCCGTATAATGACATGGGTTTTTAAATTCTATACTATTATATGGTCTTCTTAGATACTATTACAACTGTCAAATCGGTGTCACTACGAGGGCGACGGCCACAAACTCCGTTTAAAAATGACCGAAAATGAATTTTTTTACTACATTCAATGCCAATTTTCTCAAAGCGCCTTCATAATGGCACCAACGTTTTTACATCAATTCTTAGCTACACTTGCATACATCAAAAATATGTAATAAAATTGGTGTCACTATAAGGGCGCCAGAAGATATTGGAACTTTTATGTGATAAATTTCACAAAAATGCAAATGTTTAAAATCTAACCACTACTCTCGCCCTCATAGCAGAGATCTGAAAATAATTAAGTTTGATAACCAACATGTTCGTCTAACATATGAAATAAAAAAATCGGTGTCACTCCTATTACTTTCGGAAATATAATCATTCGAAATTAGTATGTTATCGAGTTATTTAAAAAAAGACTTTTCTAATTCCAATGGCTTTTTACACGGTTTGTTTTAAACTTTGATATAAAATTACAGTAGTGACACCGAAAATAATATATTTCTAATGCTTTTTATAAAAAAAAGCTTTATAAAAAGCATTAGAAACACAGTAAATCGATATAGGTACAGATGGACGAATTGTGTAATGTGCATTATGGCTAAAATAGTCGTACTATATTTTTTCAACCATACTAATTTTTTATCTGTTATTTATATTAAAAATGCAACTATTTATAACATAATGTCTAAAATAGTGATGAGCATAATGTATTATGTAGCGAGCATTCAGAATCTGAAACATAATTTGAGAATGACGTAGACTAAAACAAAAAAAAACATAAAAAATCAAATCACCCAGTTTCAGAAAGACGGTCATCTCTTATTAATATCTGGTAATTTGTAGCACTAAAGCTTGGGAAAACATGATATTCCGGAGAAATAGTAGAAGTTGACCATTTGCAAATCTGAATACAACTAGCCCCCTCATAGCAGAGATCTGAAATTAATTTGAGAACCAACACGTTTGTCTAACATTTAAACTAATAAAATTAGTGTCACTCCTACTACTTTTGGAAAAATAATCATTCGAAGTTAGTATGTTGTGGTGCATTTTTTTCATTTATTATTTTTTTTTAATTATTTTATTTGTTTATTTATGTATTTTGTTAATTTAATCTTATCACACCCAAAAAGTGTTTTGACCATATTTTTTTAAAATTTATTACAAAGAAGCAACGTTTAACATAAACAGCTTTGGGCAGTAAGAGTGTCTTTATCTTTAATAGAAAATGCTCGTTTTGATATAGGTATAGGTGGATCTATTGTGCATAATATGTTTAGATTATCATACCAATACTCGCCTTTTTCTCCAGTCAAATAAATTTATTTATTCCAATCCTTCTTGCCATACATTTGACCTTTACTTGCAAATGATAAACTTCTACTATTTCTCCGGGATACCATGTTTTACCAAGCTTTAGTGCTACAAAATTACCAGATATCAATAAGAGATGACCCTCTTTCTGAAACTGGGAGATTTGATTTTTTATGTTTTCTTTGTTTTAGTCTACGTCATCCTCAAATTATGTTTCAGATTCTGAATGCTCGCTATATAATACATTATGTTCATTACTTCATAAATACTTGTATTTTTAGTATAAATAGCAGGTAAAAAATTAGTATGGTTGAAAAAGTATAGTACGACTATTTTAGCCATAATGAACATTACACAATACGTCTATCTGTACCTATATCGATTTACTGTGTTTCTAATGCTTTTTATAAAGCTTTTTTAATAAAAAGCATTAGAAACATATTATTTTAGGTGTCACTACTGTAATTTTATCTTAAAGTTTAAAAAAAAACCGTGTAAAAAGCCATTGGAATTAGAAAAGTCTTTTTTTAAAAAACTCCATAACATACTAATTTCGAATGATTATATTTCCGAAAGTAAAAAGAGTGACACCGATTTTTTTATTTCATATGTTAGACGAACATGTTGGTTATTAAACTTAATTAGTTTCAGATATTTGCTATGAGGGCGAGAGTAGTGGTTAGTTTTTAAATATTTGCATTTTTGTGAAATTTATCACATAAAAGTTCCAATATCTTCTGGCGCCCTTATAGTGACACCAATTTTATTACATATTTTTGATGTATGCAAGTGTAGCTAAGAATTGATGTAAAAACGTTGGTGCCATCATGAAGGCGCTTTGAGAAAATTGGCATTGAATGTAGTAAAAAAATTCATTTTCGATCATTTTTAAACGGAGTTTGTGGCCGTCGCCCTCGTAGTGACACCGATTTGACAGCTGCAATAGTATCTAAGAAGATCATATAATAGTATAGAATTTAAAAATCCATGTCATTATAGGGGCGTTTAAAGCAACAAGAACTTTAAAATCTGCAAATTTGAAAAACACGCAAAAATGTGCCACGCCCCCTAAATTAAAAAAATTAATTTCCCAAAAACGGTAAGGCAGACAAAGCTCATATTTTGCACAAACATTACATTCATGATAAGGAACAACATTTGCAAAAATAAAGAAAATTAAAAATGTCAACAATCACAAATGCCCTAAACTGCCTGATTCTTACAGACAATGGCTCTTAATTAATTAACTAATTTATTGTTTTCGTTTTTTGTTTCAGTATCTTTTTATTTATTCATTAAAACTTTTATTTACTGATTCATTAGATTTTTTTAAACGAGTGAACAATATTTCAGAAGAAAAATATTTTATATTTCACTTTGTCTCATTGAAACAAAAAAGTCAATTTTCCACTTTTTTTTTTTTTTTTTTTGAAAGCGAAAATCTACTGCCAATAATAAAAACATGCTGGTCCAATGCAAGTTATATTATAAGAACAATAATATTTCCTTACGTACTGTAATTTTCAAAACAAATTTCCACTTTGTTCATTTTGAAAAACTTTAGAGATCTTAACTATTTCACTTTGCCCCACATTCCCCTACTTATCTTGAAACATGCCCTTCGTAAGTAAGACCGACATAGGTAATGGCAGAATAAAATTAAATTAATTTTTAGACCCTACCTTACCCCCTACTCTTCGTAATGCTATGATTAGGATCTGCAGAGCCTTTACAACGTTACCAGGTTGGTTTACCTCAGCTACAGCCTATCTATTTTTTGTTGAACTAAACTCAGACTGGCTTTAGTTGGACAAGCTAACTGATGTTGTCATGCGTTATTAGTTTTAGTCTATCTATATGCCACAAACTTCGTTTCTATTTTTAAAGATTAAGTGTAAAAGAGACGTGACAAACCCTCTTACACCAACTATTATTATCCGGTCGTCTGGCAGACAAGTACCAGTCAGCATTCCCCCCCTCCCCCGGTTCTCAAATATTTTTGCTCATTCACGCTAAAAACCTTTCTCTCTCAAAAAATGAAGAAGTAAAGTAAGATGAAAAAAAAAAAAAAAACGTGATGATAATAATTAAACTACATTTTTATTTTAGTGAATTTTGTGATTAATTCTTGTAATTTTCTGCAATTTCTCTCACAAATGTTTAGTTACTTATTATTGCAATAAATACTTGCATTTACATTTGAATATGTTTGTCACTTGTATTTAATACCATATATATATATATATATATATATATATATATATATATATATATATATATTACATTTCATTCTATTTTATTTATTTATTTTTCATTGCGTAAAAAAAAAGCCGCGCCGGTCAGCGATTTTTTTACCAAAAGCTTTTTCCGATCTTCGTTGCAGAAAAGAATGATAACGCTATAAGATAGCGTTAAACTATTTTTAAATTAAATTAGTTGGCCAAATATTTATGGTTTGGCAAAAAAGCGACACATTAGACAATGCACTAAATTAATAAAAAACAATAAAGCTCAAGCGTGCAGCAAATGAGAAAGAAACCTTAATGATCACTCAGAATAAAGGTGAAAGCATCGTTATCGAAAATTATCTCTCGCCAGTAAACGCCGAAACATTTCGAAAATTGCAAAAACCAATTGTTGTTAGAAAACTGAATTAAAAACATCCTGATTATCAAGGGTGCTATTAGAAGAACATCGTACTTATGAGTGTAGACAAATTTAAAATTCCTCTCCACTCTTCAGACCGTACCTCGGAGCGTTCCGTCAAGTTCACTTAAGTATCGTTCTAGCATCCCCCAAGAGGAATGGCGAGACGCATCGCACACATTCAGCAATTCCCGCCAAGCCCCTTCTAAAGCTGCCTCTGAAGTCTAATTTAAATGGCCTCCTCGGTTTCTTAGACTTAATGACTTTGGCACTCTTCATGCATGCTTCATTAAAGCATTTCTTTAATTTTCGCTCTTAAGATAGAACGCAAGTGGAATATTTTTAGCCTCCAAATGAGATTTTACGCAAAACGTTCTTTTTTTTTCTTTTCTTCTTTTTTTGTTTTTTAAATTAAATTTGGTAAACACTGTTTTGCTTTTTTTTATAGAAAAGAAATGAATCGCATTGTTTCCCCAACACTGTATTTATGCACTAGGCTCTTTTTTTGAATAATCACGAAATGCTTATTGTTTTCACATTACCGTTGAATGACTTCCGCGTCTGTTCGTGTCCTTTGATTTTTATTTTTCTAATCTTATATTGTGAGCATCAATGCAGTTCGGGATCAAATTATTATTCATCGTCCTTCCCGACTTTATACAATCTTTTTTACGTGAAAACAGTATACAGTGCACAACATTCAGCATCCAACACATGGCATCCAGGCATTCATTTGAGTTTCGAAGCCTTGAACTCTGAGTCGGAGAGCTGGTGGCATATTTTGGGAAGGTAATTTAGACACTTAGAAACAGGAAAAGTTAAACAATTAGAATGTTAGAGAATCTGGAATCGAGTGTGTGCAAAGCCGTTTGCGATTATTTTGCTACTCCGCAGCTAGTTAAAGTTGCGTAGTAGCAAAAAAAAATAATAAAATAAATAAATAATCCATCCTCTAGGCACCTTGGAACTGTTTAAATTTCTGATATTGGAGCTTGATGAATGCAAAAATAACACTCCCAGACAATGTAGGCGATTACAAAATACTCCCAGATATCCTCGAGCATGCGAAAAACCATTTTAAAAACAAATCCTATAGGCCTTTGCAAAAATAATAATAATAATAAGAAGAAAAAAAAACCCATCTGTTCTGCAAATTGGAAACACCTTATGTTTTCAGTTCAGCTCTAGCAGAATACACTTATAACGCTCCCAGAGTGTGTGAACGTTTATATAATGCTTCTAAATGTCTTCAAACTTGCGAAAAACCTTTTAAAAAGCAAATCCTTTTGGAATTTGTCAAAAAATCAATTAAAACCCCATCTTTTAGGCAAATTGCAAATACGTTATTTTATCAATTTAGCTCCCACACAATGCAGAAATTCTATTCCATACTGTTTGAACAATTATAAAATACTCGCTGACGTCCTCTAACTTGCAAAAACCAAATTTAAAAACATATCCTTTAGGCATTTGCAAAAAAAAAAAAAAAAAAAAAAAAAAAAAAAAAATCAATCAAAAAAAAACCCATTCGTTAGCAAGTTGGAAATACGTTATTTTATCAGTTTTGTTCTTACAGAATGCGAAAATTGGACTCCCAGACAGTTTGGACGGTTCAAATATACACTCCATAACAAAGCAATCGACGCACCAAGAAGCAATCATCCAATTCCTTTGAAATTTTGTGTGCATAAGTGTTTTGACCAATTATGCAAATGATTAAATTTTAGTGTCCAATGAATGAATAGTTTGATCACCAGCACATCGAAAATGCGCATCCAGCAGATGTATATAAAGAGCAGTTCTTCAACAGTTGTTAAAACTTTCGGTTTGATTGCGATTCAGATTACCTTTCAACAACTTAAAAATGCCTCGCCGCATGGTTCGTGCTCATTACGAGCAACCGTGAAGGTTTAAAAGAAGTCGTACCATTGGATTGAAAGAAGCCGGTTGGTCAAATCGGAGAATCGCTCGTCATTTGAGTCGAAGTGATGCGGCGATTCGAAGATGCTGGCAAGGATGGGTGGAAAATGGTAGAGTCCAGCGTCAGGATGGTAGCGGTCGACCTAGGGTCACAACATATCGTGGTGACAGAATGATTGTCCGATCAGCTGTCACAGCGCTTTCTTCATCTCTATGAACCATCAGACATTCAACCCAAACACCAGTGTCCATTATGACCATTTATAGACGGTTGGGACTGCGAAATCTACGCTCGCGCCGACCGTTACGCCACCTGCCACTGACGCCTACACACTGCCGAGCCAGATTACAGTGGTGCATAGCTCGATCAGGTTGCAATGTTGCCGACTGGGGACGTATAGTCTTTAGCGACGAATTCCGCTTCCAACTGTGTCATGACGATCATCAAAGACGTCTTTGGAGACACCCAGGTCAAAGGGGGGGATCCTAGTTTCACTTTTGCACGCCACACTGACCCTCAACAAGGTATTATTGTCTGGGGTACCATTTCCTTTGATAACTGGACCCCTTTGGTCGTAATTAGAGGTACAGTTACTGCACAGTGGTATGTCGACGACATCTTAAGACCTGTTTTGCTGCCGTTCTTTTGCAGTACACTCGGCTGGTTTTCAGCAGGACAATGCCAGATAACATACAGCACGTGTTTGCTATGAACTGTCTGCAAGCTTGTCAAACTCTTCCGTGGCCTGCTAGATCGAAAGATATCTCTACCATCGAGCATGTCTGGGATATGATAGGATGGCGATTGCATCTGGTAACGAATATTAATAACCTCGTCCGACAATTGGAGCGAATTTGGCCGGAAATACCGCAGGACACCCTCCGGGAGCTTTATTGGTGTTTATACGCCGTGCTTCAGCTTGTATCCAGGCTAAAGGCGAGTCAACACCTTATTGAACTGAATTCTGACATAAAGTATTCAATTGTTCTGAGAATTTAATCATTTATTATGCTGTGCATTGTCTTCCTGTCCACCAATTTTTTGTCTCAATCGGATCACTCCTTCTTGGTGCTTCGATTTTTTTTTTGTATTCGAGTGTACTTCCAGACTGCCCTAAACTTTCGAAAAATCAACGAAAAAATCAGATCTTCAGGCACTTGCAAAAATCAATCAAAACACCAATCCTTATGGCAAATGGGAAATATTTTAGTTTCTTAGTACTGCTTACAGAATACAGAACTAGAATTTTTACATCGTTTAGACGGACAAAAGTACTGCCAGACTGCCCAAGACATAAAAAGAATTAATTACAAAAAAAAAAAAAAAAAGCCCAATAGAAAAATGAATATCGAAAACAAAAATACAAAAACCCTTTTGAATTTTCAAAATTAATTTGAATTCTGAAATTTTGAATTCAAATTATGTTTTTCGTAATCACGAGTTGCGGCAGGACCTTACATATCCCACTCGCTTGTTTCTAGAAACGGTTCCTGTCCCTCCTCTTCGGCGGTTACGTGTGCATAGTTGTGTATGTGTAGGCTTGTTTGTGTGCGTAGACCTGTGTGTATGCACGTTGGCGTGTGTGTATGTGTGTAAAGGCGCGTGTGTGGATGTATGTGAGTGTGTATGAGCGTGCGTGTGTGTAGGACAGGGACGCCACCTTTTTCATGTCCGGGGCAGTTTGGCAGTACTTTAAGGCCATCTAAACAACGTGGGAGTTCTAGTTTTGTATTCTGTAAGCAGTACTAAGGAAATAAAATATTTCAAATTCGCCTAAAGGATTGGTTTTTTGATTGATTTTTGCAAGTGCCTGAAGGTCTGTTTTTTTCCTTTGATTTTTCGAAAGCTTAAGGCAGTCTGGAAGTACTTTTGAACCGTTCAAACTGTCTGGGAGTCCAAGTTTCTCATTGTGTAAGAGCAAAAATAATAAAATAAAGTATTTCCAATTTGCTAAAGGAAGAGGTTTTTGACTGATTCTTTTGCAAATTTCAAAGGATTTGTTTTTAAATTTGGTTTTCGCAAGTTAGAAGACGTCTGCAAGTATTTTATAATTGTTCAAACAGTATGGAAGTGGAATTTCTGCATTGTGTGGGAGCTAAATTGTTAAAATAAAGTACTTGCAATTTGCCTAAAAGATGGGGTTTTTCTTGATCTTTTGGCAAACTCCAAAAGGATTTGCTTTTTAAAAGGTTTTTTCGCAAGTTCGAGGACATCTAGGAGCAATATATAATCGTTCACACAGTCTGGGAGCGTTATACGTATATGTATTCTGCAAGAGCTAAACTAATAAGATGAAGTGTTTACAATTTGCCAAAAAGATCGGTGTTTTGATTGTTTTTTTGCAAATGCTTATAGAACTTGTTTTGAAAATGGTTTTTCGCATGCTCGAGGACGTCTGGGAGCATTTTGTTACGTGTACACAGTCTGGTGGTATTATTTTTGTATGCATCAAGCTCCAAAATCAGAAATTTAAACAGTTCCAAGGTGCCTAGAGGAAGGATTTTTTTTTTTTTGCTACTACGCAACTTTAACTAGGTACGCAGTAGCAAAATAACCGCAAAAACGGCCTTGCAGACTCTAGGTTCCAGACTCCCTAACGTTCAAATTGTTCAATTTTTCCAGTTTCTAAGTGCCAAAAAAAGTACCTTCCCAAATCATGTCTCCAACTCTTGGTCTATAAGATGAATTCAAGATCTCAAAATTAAAACTAACTTTTCATCTTAATACTATTTTGACATGAATTACGTATTGAACTTGAGAAGTTCCGAAGCATGGTTCGTTAACAGTTACCTTAGTTCAAGCAGTGGCGTTCCTATCCTGGTGGACACCCGGGGCGTTAATTTGTGGTGTCTTGAGCCCCTCTCTACAAACACAAGTAAAAAAAAAACATTTGTATATTCTATGTAAGCATGTAATTCATACAATTTTCAGAAACAACTACATTTGTGAAAAACGAAATTTCAAATGGGCTAATGTACAAAACACAAGCAAAAACTACTAATGTTCTTTTTATAACTTGCTCTAGACACAAAAGTGCAAGCTGTCAAGAGGTTAAAAACGTAAGGAGGTGAATGAAATTGATTGCCCCATAATAATTTCAAACGTATCTCAAACACAGGGAAAGATAATGGGTTCCGTCTTTTGGTATAAGGGGAGTCGCTACAAGGTCTAAGTACTGACAATGTGAAACTAATTAATCCTGCGTATAGTGTTCACTCCTTGATGTGGGGTAGAAAAGAGTGGGTCTGGGAGTTTCCCCACGGAAATGTTTAAAATTTGTAGTCTTAAAAGTGTATTTTAACTTCATATTTTTCAAAAATTGACAAATCCACTCTGGGGGACAGCCCCCAGACGGATGAAACCAGGGGGGATATAAACAACCTTTATTCAACTACGGACCTTGTAATATTTTTGGGACTTTTGATTGGCAAGCAGACGAAAATGCGTCCGCCATGTTATTTTCCTCATCCCGCGCATCTGAACAAATTTCGTTCCTCAGAAATTCTGAATTCAAGTTTAAATGTTTTTGATACCCCTTTTCCCTCGAATATTGCTATAAAGATTTTGTTTCAAAATGAAACACTAATTAGAATTAGACCATGCAAAGTTAGCATTAAAGGATAGAGATGTCGTTTTTTCGTGGTAGCCAATCAGCAGTCTTCAAACTTTTGCATGGTTTCTAGGAAAGTAAAGGTTGTTCACATGCCACCCGGGGTGGACCGCCCCCCCCCTCTCCGTAGTGACGCTGCTGGTTTATGTACCTCAAGCACGTTTTAACGATTTTCACTAAAGTCCAGGCTTTCAATTTAGTAACTCAAAAACCGACATAATCGCGTGTTATACTATTGTATCTTGTAAAACCTTAACAGTTGCATGAAACGATGAAAATTATCTTTAAAACATTTATAGGCTCAAGAAAGGTCTTTTTCGCAATTCTCTGTTGAACTTTTTGATTAAAAAGAAGTTAAATTGTGCGTTACTTTTTGATGTGGTTTTTGTTCTTAAAATAAATCAACGATGCTTTCTTCGAATTCTTGAAATAGTGTATTTTCACTTCTACTTGAAGATAAAAATAGATATATTCCGTTACACCGTACGCCAATACAACGAAATGTCCGTTTCAAAGAAATACATTTTTAGTCCCGATTTAATTTCCATTACATTGCTTGAATTTCTCTGCAACGAAATTCCCAATATAACGAACAAGTTTTCCGATCCCTTGATGTTCGTTACAACGGGATTTCACTGTAGATTTTTCAATGTGCACATAATTTTTGAACATACTCACTTCTTATGTATTCTGTTTTTTTTTTGTTTTTATTTATTTATTTTTCTTTAAAAATACGAATACAAAGAATAAGAAAATATTTTTCAATCGTGAGTAAGAGTAAAAATAGGTTTTACGCAATGCTCTACAAACTATTACAAGAATGTATTAATGGTTGATGCTACATTTTCAATCTAACGTAAAATAAAAGATTTAATGTTTTAAACTATTAACTGATAACCTAACGTAATTTATACTACAGTTTAAATAAACTAGCGGATAAACCGAACAACCCATGCGAAAATGACAAACCATTAATGAACTAATAATAATAAAAATCAAGTGTGAGAGCATGTAAATCGTCGTTGTTTTAAGAGAGCGAAAAGGAGAAATAGAGAGAAAGGGAAAGTAAAGTAAATAACAGATTTGATCCCCCTTCTATGGCGTAGATTTTTTTTTAAAATAAATGCTTTTTCGACAACTATCTAGAATAGTGTAATTAAAAGATATTTCGTGTACTTATCAGCCATACAATGCAATTCAGAAAATAATTGGTCTAATGCAATCAACATTTATATTTTATACCGAAATTATGCTGATATGTTTTATTGATCTAAGAAAAAATTTGAAGTGTGTGGGACAAACATAAACCAGTTTTTAATGCTACGAATGTATAAATGATGATGTCTCACAAAACGTTTTCCCTTTCTATTATTTCTGCATAAATTGAAATAAATCTTAATAGACCTTTGTGAGCTTTAGCTATACCAAAATACTTATAGGTTAGTAGTAATAAGACCATTTAAAAAAATTATCTGTACTCAGTAGGGGCTGATGAGGGAGTGATGAGTTTAAAAAAAAAGCCCACACTTTGTCAAAATTTCCCTCCGAGAACAATATAACTAAAAATCAAGTTTTTTTTTTTAATTTATTTTTAAATTTTTTTTATGCAATGAGCGGGATGCCTGCAAAACATTCTAATTCCATCAACTAGTTTTATGTGACCTCTACTAGCAGTTAGAGGAACTTTGATACGTCAGTGAGGGAGTGACGTAAGGAAGTGGGGCAACATTCAATAATGGTATTAAAAGTTAATGTTTTTAATAATAAATTATATTGATGGTATATTATAGTCCCTATTTGAACGTAAAATCAAGTTATTCAAAAATAAATAATGCAGTCATACTTTATTATTACAAAAAATATTTAAAAATTTGAATGCTTGTATGGGGACAGTATGAGAGAGTGACAAGCGATTGATTTCAATTACATTATTAACTAATTTATAAATATCTAAATTATAAAAAACTGCAAAAAAAAAATTCTAAACAGCATATTATAAATGCCTGTTGAATTCATTTTAAAAACAATGATGAAATCATGAGATACAAGCTTGGGATATTAATTTGACCTAATTGGACAGAATCCCCCCAACATTAGGATACAATCTTTTTTTTTTTTAATCATAACCTTTCTCTTCGCAAAACAATATTTTTATTTCCTTAATTTACGCTTTTATACAGTTTGCATTTTCAAAATGAAACTAGTACAAACTTAATAAGAGTCTTTATACCTGTCTGCTAGGTTATTGATGAAGATGTAAATGACAACGTGAGTACAAACGTCTAAAGCCGAATCAACATACCCTCGTCATTATATCAGCACAAATATTTATGTTCAAATCCGCTAGTGGCTACTAGCTTCCAGAGTAATTCTGTCTTCCATACATTCAGATATTTGATTTAGATTCATATAACGCTTATCATGTGAAAGAGACAATATAATCATTTTATTCAACTCAGTGTATTCCACTTTTGTACAGAACAAAAGACGGATAAAGTATATGCAAATAAAGTTACCTCTTGTAATGTTCGACGTCCAGAGTACTCCCGAGAATGCCATTTATAAGGTATATGGTATAAAATGTGGTACAGGAAGTATATGTACTGCCGTGGCTAGGTGAAGGGCAGTAACTGCAAATTTTTCACTTTTCATTTCTTTTTATATTTTTGCCTTTTTGTCATCTCTTGTACGTTAGTTTTATTGTACAAGCCAGGAGTGCCCACAGTTGCGGGGGGGGGGGGGGGTAGGGATTATGGCGTAAGTTGTGCCATCAAATTTTTCAGGGGAATTTTTTATTTTTTTTAATTTGTTTAGTTCAATTTATTTTTTGATTTTTTTTGAAATTTAAATTATTTTTTAAACCTTTTTTATTACATTATGTTTATATTTCATTTCATTTTGTGAGTGTGTGTGTGTCATTGGCGTACCACACAATTTTTCTGTTAAAATAATTATAATAACTAAAAATTAATAAATAAACAAAAAATAAATAATATAAAAAATAATAAATAAATAAAAAATTTTGAAAAAAAAAATGAAATAAAAAGAGAACTAAAAAATAAAAGAGGGAAAGAGGGTTGAGGATTTTTTTGGGAGGGAGTCGGGGGAATCAGCTCCATTGAAGTTGGAGGGGATGGGCACCCCTAGTACAAGCTTCCTTCTTTAATTTCCACTGAAAAAAAAAAAAAAAAAAACGAAATAAACGTCTAATTTCAACTTGTCTCTATTCTTAGAATTAAGTGCAAAACAAGTTTCTTCAAACATCTCTAACACTCATTTCTAAAGACACTGCTGTTTGCATGCCCAAGACAGAGTATTAAAATATATGTAGTCTAATATCGCTTTTACATTTATACACAAAAATTGTAGGCATAGACACTGCACCAGTTTTTGTCTAAATTTTTCCGAAACAAAGAGATGGGTTGAAAACTGAAACATTAATATTTATGAATAAAAACCAAGATTTCAATAACTATAAAAACAGTGTAAAAAGTAAAGTTTATCTGCTATCATCGTATCACTTTAAGCCAAAGCACACAATTTTTGTACTTTAAAACAGTTCTTCAAATAATACAATCAAAAGATTTATGAGAGATAAAAGATTATGAGATTGGAAAATGTATGCATCTTGATTTGTGGTTACTTTGTTTCATAACAACATGTACTACATGCTCTTTGTCTGTATTTCATCATTTATTTTAGTTTCTATGTAATGTAAAGTGTTTATATATATATATATATATATATATATATATATATATATATATATATATATATATATATATATAAAATCATATCGTTCATTAATCTGTTGTTATCATGTGGAGCAAGAGATATACGGGATAAGAGATGGGACATAGAGATTTATGCATGTATGATTTTAAAAATGGTTAGAATATACAATACATTATGCTACATTATTGCAGTCAAAATGAAACAGTTCATTGCTCTTTTGAAGTATTTAACAGAACCGTACACCAAAAATTGATTCAAAAACTTGAAAATGTTTACATTCAAATTAAGTACAAATCCAAATGAAATGCAGAACTAGAGTGGAAGAATGAAAACAAGTAGAATGTACAAAACAAGAAATCGTCTTAACTTCTGGCTATGTTTAAATTAGAAGACAGAATTCCTGGTACTTTAGGGTACCATTTCTTTTAGTTCAGAACTTCTTGGAAGCCATGTGTTAAAGCTCCAAGCCGTCAAGGGAATAAAATATTTAAACTGTTTTATCGGTATTTAAAAATAATATTAAGTTGCAGTTTGAAACGGATTAAAAAAGATAAGGAATCGTTAAACACGTTTACTTGCTTATTCACTTATCTCGTTATTTAGTTGATGTTCTGTATTTGTTGCTGTAATTGTCTTGTATTGTTGGTAACACACACACACACACACACACACAAAGTTTGTTTTTATTGCTTTGATCTTCATTCACCTTTGCATAGTAAGTATACAGAGCTTTACAAATGCTGCCAACTTTCTTTGTTCAGTGAACACCTTACAGACTTTTTTTTGTGTTTCGTGACCCCCTATCTACGACTTGTTTCAAAATTATTAAGACAGTAAATTATTATATTTGAGCTTATCTCGAAAATAAGATCTCTTTTAGGGAGCCCTTATCTTTAATCTCTTTTTTTATTGCACGCATTCTGTCCTGAATGAAATTGCATATAATTGCATGAATGAATATTCAATAAATAATAATATAGAGAAATTAAAATATTTACACTCTCCCCCCCCGCAAAAAAAATGAACGCAAAATAATGACAGGAATTTATTTTCATCAACTTCAAAACGACTTTTTAAAGCTTATTTTATGAGAGTTCGTTTTCTTTAACGTACAATATTGTTTTTTGTTTTTTATTTATTTTTTATTAACAAGTATAATGTAACAACATTAGTAAAAGTTGTATTTTATTCTTCATAACTGTGTCAAATGGAAAAGAAATAAACTAACCTCTATCCTAGTTAATCTAGTTTTTTATATGCCAAGGTATTATATTTAAAATGAAGTGAACTCTTGATATCTCGAAGTCTCAAGTGACCAGCTAGAGCCTTCGAGTTATAAGAAGTCTCCACAGTTTTCTGACGATTTTCGGACTGAGTGAAAACGCCCAGATAAAGGAACATTCAAGTTATGAGACATCAAGTTATCGAGACTCGACTGTAAATCGTTATTGTCGCTATAAACTCTTGCAATACATGTGTCAAAAAATTTAAATTTAACTGTTATCATCTATCGCTATGGCTATTTGTAATATTTTATAATATTTTGTACATATTCTGTCGAGTACAGAAATGGGTATAGAGATTGTGTCAGAACGTTAGAATTGTAAACGAATTTAGCGTGACCCAGATATGTTACATTAAGCTGTTTTTTGACCATTCGACCACTTGTCACAAATCTATATTAATAATATAAAGCAGAAGAGTATTTGTTTCTTTGAACGCGCTAATCTCAGGAACTTGTGGTTCGAATTGAAAAAATATTTATGTGTTGAATAGTCCATTCATTGAGGAAGGCTATAGGCTATAATAAATTTGCATTGATATTTCAATTAGAATAAAAGCTATCCAATGTTTTATGTGATTTTTAGCAGTGTTTAGTACTTATTACCCCAGAGACCCCGATCCAGTTGCGCCGAAAAACCTTTTTTTTGTACTTAAATAGAGGAAATTTAATTTTAAATATGATGAAAAAACGTTTTTTCAGAAAAAGCCATTTTTGTATTTTTTATGAATTTTTGAAGAAAAAACTTTTTTTTGCATTTTTCCTTGGGTTTAATTTTTTCTAAATTCATCCAACAAAAAATATAAAGACCTCTTTTCTAAAATTTAACTATGTAATAGTAAAAACATTTCACCTTCTTCAGAAAAAAAAAAAAAAAAAAAAAGATTTCAAAAATACGCAATATTTTTTTTCCTAACACTTTTTTTTTTAAGCGGAGCGACTTCCAAGCAGAGTCGAATTTTTAGCTATCTTCAATCTACGATGGTCATTACGTCATAGCAATGACGTCATTATGTTTTTTGAAAAGTTATGTACCCATTTTAGTAAAAAAAAATTATCATTTCATTTTAGAAAGGGGGAGAGGGCGTGATTTCTTTTTTTAATTCAACGGACTTCTTTTAAATTCTTAGCACCGGCATCGCCGTGCGGAAACTGCTAGTGAATACATTGAGACTAAACAGAAAAATCTGTCACCAGTTAGGCATTTTCAATGATTAGATAATTGGATTGCTAGACTCTGAGAAGAAACCCTGTGAAAATCCAGGAGCATCCTCCTGGGGGGGGGGGAGTCTCAAAGCGCAGACTGCGGCATTGAAATTTTTAGGGGATAGTGTGTTTTGAGTGGTAATTTTCACTTTCTTGGGGGATGTTTTTCTTTTTTTTGGGGGGGTGGGGGCGTCATCGGGATATTTAGGGGGATGCGCCCTTGCTCTTAGGGGGTTGGCAATCCTGAAAAATCTGACTGAATCAAGCCGCATGTTCGCTCAAAGGAAAAAAAAAACAAAGTTATGGGAAAAATACTATCCAAACAATAAAAATGTATAATAATTTAGTAATGCAGTTTGATTTTCATACTTTTGTTACGTTTGCAAACTTCTAATAATAATAACATTAATTTCAGTAAGCTAAGTGTGCATAACTAAGACATCAACGAAAGTTATGTAATACGATGTCATAAATGAACAATATAACTATTTTCCCCTTGACATAAATTGAATGCTTACAATTTACGCATTGTTAATAATATAATCAGTTTCAATATACTCTTACAGAACTGAGTTATCATAAAAATACACGCTCTCCTAGTTATAAGATTCTTTTCAAAATTAAGTGGCATTATATGAGATTTAACTCAACCCTCAATTTCTGAAATTGCAAAAGATTTTTAAAACTTCTCAAAAGAGGACCATTTTGTTCAGTTTCCCTAAGACCAATAAAGTAACGGACGTGCTGCCATTGCAAGAAATAGAAGGTTTTGGAGACAGAAGGGAATTTCTTTTTATAGGAAAAAAAAATATTTTATGGCTTAGATTATGTTTGTTCCATTTTAGGATATTTTTTTTTTGTTTTAAATACTCAAGGACTTTGTTGCACTTATAGAATAATAAAAATTAAAAATACTTAACAAAATAGGAGGAAAATATAAAATAAATATATAAACTGGAAGGGACGACATTGATGTTTGGCACATATTTCTTACAATTTGACAAATTGCCGGTGCAAAATCTCTCGAGTATGCAATACGCTACAATCGTCTCTATTTTTTAATTTTCTATATATGCTATGTGTTTCATAGGATTGCATTTTCAAAAGGGAGAAAAAAAAGGTTTAAAAAAAATAATAGTGTGTTGTATTTTAACTGTTTACAAATATAAGAAGCGAAACTAAGCTTATAAAAAAAGTGAAACATTAAAAGTTATAACTTTAGGAATCTAGCTACTAATAATACTTTGCACATGAAAGATAGTCAGAAACGCCTTTTCAGAAACTGATAAATTAGTGATTTTCCTAGTTACCTATCACAAGGAACACACTTTTAACATTGTTCAATGGGAATATCGCCAATAGCGCCAAATTGAAACCAGATTCAAAAAATCTTTTTTTTTCTCCAAAATACTTTTCAACTTGGCGTAACCTCAGGATGTTGATGACTATGACACAAGTGGGCACCATATTACAATGGCATTATCTTAAATGTACCACTACAAAGGTGTAAAAGACCCCTTTTTCAACACCCGAATGCAAACAAAAGAGGAGGTGCACTCTACTAGACAACTTAGAGTCTGCATGCAGCATTAAACCTTCTACGTTACTGAGTTCTAAGAGATATATACATACATACGCACTGACGCACATAAAGACGTCACAAAAAAAATGACACAACTTATAAGGGGAACACCAAAAGAATATTTTGGCTACCTTATCGCTCTTGATCTTAAGTGCTTATGTACGTGTGGACCGGGACGAAACAATTCTGACCATTTGTACGGACGGAAAAAAATCAAAGTTTAGGCCGAAATTTGAGGAGATTTTTTTTTTTTTTTTTGTTATTACAAAATTTCCTTTACTATGTAAAAAGAAATAAACAAACTTTTAGAAAATCATTCATTTTAAACAGTTTTATTATTAGTCATTTTTTAAAAATTATACTTTTAAATTGAAGTTCCTTTTTTCAAACTTTATATTTAAACCACGCATATACCATAAGATATGGTACATAATTTGTAATAAAAATTACTTATTAAATATATAGTTTCGCCTTAATTATACTTCAAACATTGGACATTTAGGAACCATAAGATTTGCATTATAGTTTGAATATTTTTATGAATAAAAATCTGAAATGGGGACGTAAATAAAACATTTTATGTGAAAATCGATTTAGTAGATTCTGTAAAATTTGATGGTTTATATGTGTATACATGGCAAATTAGAAATGCTTAACTGCAACAATTAAAAAAATATGGTCAAGTTCTTATTCAACTGAGAAACTTAATAACTGGAAAATAAATGATATTTACATTTAATCAACATTAAGAAAAGAGTCTTTAATGAAAGTGGAACTATGAAAGAATAAATGCGTTTTTAAGCCGAGTTATCTCATTTGCAATGTTTTCAATATGAAAGCACATTTTTTTTTTTAAACTGCAAGTTTGTCTTATTTGCTAATAATATTAAGGATCCAATGTGTCAATGACAACATAAAAATGTAATTTATGAGTTATTTGCATTTAATGATTTATTTTCAATAGTAAAAATGAATACTGAATTTTGGGCTCATATGTCCTACAGTCTATAATGGGTTAAATATTTTGGTTAGCGTTTTTCTGATATTTGAAACATGCTATTTAGTTATTTCGCATAAGTTTTTCATAAGGTGGATACCTTTCTTAAAAGATTAGAAATGTAAGAAAATCAATGGTTTAAAAAAAAAATATTACCGGAGATTCTAAGAAGTTACGTAACTTGTAATTCTTCTATTTCGTCGTATATTACGCAACAGAACCGAAATAAACGTAATCTGATACATTTTGAAATTATAATTTGTTTCAAAAGAAATGCAACTAGATCTTCAATTAAATTACGGCACAAATTTTTCAAGTGCATGCTTTTCAGCCGCTGAAAGGTAAAAAAAAAATATGTTTTCAATTTTGTTTAATACTAGCGTTACGTTATGTTTTAGAAATGTGATTATATTTTTTAAACCTCTGCAGTTAAAAAATGGAATTGAATTGCATACTTATACTTTTTGCATATACGGTAACACTGTTTAGATAATAAATGGATTTAAAAGTAAAGATTACGCTGCGCACTTGAGCCTTAAAACGTGCAACTATAAACGTGCTTTTTTGAAGTTTGCATTAATCAGTATGATAAAGAATGCTATGATAATAACAAAAAATTTATGTATTCCCGACAATTAATCCTTGCTAATCAAAAATTATTATTCCACCCAAATTTCATAGGTATGCAAAAAAAAAAAAAAAAAAAAAAAAGAACCTGCTTGTGATATTTATACGCTTTCTGATAGATTTCAACGTAGTTAAAACGACAAAAAAAAATCTTTACAAAATCCATCTCTTAATCTTTTTTAGCCACGCTCAAGGTTTTGTTTATATCTAAGGTAAAAGTTTCAGCTATCTTAAAATTTAGTTTTCTTTATTTTATTGAAGAAAAACAACTTTAAAGCTAAACATTTCACATTTATTTTACCAACTAGAAACTTCCCCGGCAAGGTATGGCGGGTGAAAATTGCTTCTACATTTGAACGAAGCCATGCCTGTTTAATGATATTTTGATAGTTAAAATTTTGACCCTAATTCCAATAGATTAACTCTAAACTCCAGTAGGAAGTTAAAATTTTGATTCTGAGATACTGTTTCCCATAGTACTCTCTGTGTATCAAATAAAACGTTTCTTGGTTTATTATTTCATAATTCCGATTGGAGCAGTTTTAACCACGTACAGGAAAATTTTTCAATGTTCAACCGTATCAGCGCATATTGCACATTACACGTGCTTAGTATTCCGTTGAAATACTCAAAGTGGCGGAACATTAAAATAATATTTCAAAGTCGCATTTTGGAAGTAAAATTTATTATCCAATCATATCCGTTTCAGAGGGGAGATTTCCATGACAAAATGAAAAATAGCGGAAATGTGAAACCCTCTTTTTGAAGACCTAAAGTGCCTCTTTTATTAGTATGCATCAAGTGTTTCGTTAAAAGCAGTCACAGAATTTTTAGGGAAATATATTTCTAAAGAGCATTTTTGTCATGTTTTTCATCTACTCGCTTCAAAGCATAAGGTTATTCAAGCTTCACATTTTAAAGTTTTTTTAATAGAATAGAAAATATACTCACATTTCGTTCTGACATTTGTAAATGCAAACTGTATTTCCCTATTTTTTTCATAGTGGTTAAAATCGTTTTAAACTAACTGTAGTTATTTCGTTTAGGAATATTTAAATCTAGGACATTAGTGCGCATAGGCAAGCTTTACTCGAGTTAATAATACCAATAATAACTTAAAAATCCTTAACTTTGTTTAAGGGGCACAATTTGAATATCTAGTAGTTTCTGCTGATACGTGAATCATGTATTTTTTGTTTAAATTCATATAGGAGCAGTTGGGACGGGACAGGAGGACGGAAAATGTTATGCCGATCTTAATTTAATATGCATTTTTGTTTTTTCAAATTTTAATTTGTGACCATCAAAGAACACTAATGGTATTACAAATCCTATAATGTAATCACATGGGACAGTTTCATCGAATAAATTTTGTTTGAGACTGTTATTTCAGAAGTTCTGAGCAATTCCCAGAAATCTGACACGTTATTTTTTTTTAATCTTAAATACAATTATAGCATTATTCTAATTAGTTATATGTATTATTCAAATATTTCATATTACACATATTTAGGAATAATTAATAACAGCTTCTTTTGTCATCCATATAAAAACAAATAATGGATCAAGAATGACATTTAAAACTTGAATTTACAAAAGTGTTGATAGTTCTTGATCTCCTCCAAACTGTGTTAGATTGTGACTGCAGCAAATAAAAAACCTTTTACATTGTATTTCCTGTATTATTGAAGAAAGACTGTATCAAATATTTACGTCAAAAATACGAGAGGGTTTAAGAAAAGTAAGGTAACAAGCCCCTGTAGTCTAAAAATTTATACAGAAATTACAAGAATGTGTAATTTTAAGGAGGTAGATACAGATTAGAGACTACTTCTCTAAATTGGCAGGTACATAAAGGTACAGATTACTTTTCTACATAGTCACCATACTCATAGAGGCATTTGATTCAGCGGTAAACCGAACGATCGAAACCAGCCTGTGAGAGATCGTCGTCAAAGTTGTGAAATCACGTCAAGATGACGTGCATAATCGTGGCATTAAATCTGAAATGTTGACCTCTAAGTGTTTTTTTAACGTTCCGAATATATGGAAATGACTTGATGCAATTTCAGAGTTGTAAGTAGGCTGGTTAAGTTATTTCCGCCGGAAAAAAAAAAAAAAAAAAAAAAAAAAACCGTAGCAAATTGCTCGTAGCAATGGCCGAATTCGGTGGGTCATTGTCGTGCAACGACAGAACGTCTGTTGCGAGCAGTCCTGGTCATTTACGGAGAATTGCCTCTCGATACACACCCAGGGTGGCATAATAATGGGCAGCATTTAGATTTGTCCAAGTTTTTGCCAACGCGATCGCGTTGGCGAACTGTTTTCTGACATTTTGTACTGTTATAGAACACCCAACTCAATCTACCGGCACCGTTTGAAAGTTCTGATCTTTCGCGCTCTACAGGGGAATTCTTATTTAAAATAGAGAAAATGTACGTCCGTCATTTCTCTTAATATCTTACTTTTTGAATCACCTACGTATTTTGTAAAATAACTAGGGCACTCCGTCAGATGCTTGCTAATGTTTGGCATCTCTCGAAGGTTGCATTCCAATTTTATTTGACTCACAAAAGAGATAATTCGCATTCTAGGAGCAAACAGAATTTTAAATGTGGATTGAGTTTAGCCGAATATTTTCGCTAAATTAGAAAATCTTATTACTCATGTTTTCAATAAAGTCAGAATTTTTTAAAAATCTTAATTTTGTACAGTAAAAAAATCTTTCGAAAGATAAATACTGATAAGGTGGGCAAGAGCTGCTTATGCTGCCCTTTTAGTCAACTCTTGGGAACATTTATTGTAAAGAAAAAACATTGACACTTTATGCTAAGAAGTAGTAATATTAAAGTAATGTATTAGTAATATTAAACATTTATGCATTAATTTCATCTCAGTAAGTCCAATTTACAAAAAGACGTTTATTAATTACGGGGTAAGAACTAAATCAAGGTTAACCCTGTTGTTTTAAAATGTTTTCTTGAATGGCATAAAAATGCTTAGAATAATCACAAAAAAACCCTTGTAATTTTGTTTTGCATTACTTTTGGCGAGAAAACGAAGGGAAGTCAGTACCCCCTTTTGCACAGGTTCATGTTCCTTTTTTTGAAAATTTATTAAAGATACAATTATGAATTTTTTTCTGTACCTTAAGTCGACTCTTTTCTCTGTACGAAAGTAAAATTTTACAGAAAGAAAGTTTAGTTCTTTTTAAAAAAAATATAATATGTAAGTCACTGTATTTTTTTCAAAAAATGCCATTTTGCAACACGAAATCAGCTGTACAAAAAATATTATTCGAATATGAGATAACTTTTACTTTAGTGTATACAATTAGATGTATGGTATAGGTGGAAAAATTTTAAAGCCTAACACAATTTAGTTTCTGAGAAAAAGGAACATTCAGTTTCAAAAATACCATTTCGAAATATTGCAATTTAAAGGGGAAAATCATACATCATCAAAATAGGTTTATATATTTTTAAAGCTTATTTTAACTTACGTTTAATATGTGCACGATCAAGAAGTTTGTACCATTAAAAAGTATTGAAATGGAGTTTCAAAATATATAGAAATCAAAAAATTGAATTTTTGAAAGTATTTAGGGTACTGACTCCCCTTAATACGCCATCATTTAAAAGATCATTTTGAAAAAAAAAAGATCCTTCATACACACACAAAAAGGAAACATTTTGGGTTTTTAACTTTAATATAATATATTTCAGTTACATTTCTTAACAAATTTAATTTATAATTAAGCTTTTTTAAACAAAAATGTAGTTTTTTGCCTCCAAAAGTACATTTTACACGTATTTATCTTTTTGCATGTTAAAGAACCTATTTCTTTACAGAACTGAAAGACTTGCGTTGCGTAAAAAAAATTAAAAATACAAAGTTTACTTAAACCCTTATCCGAGGTAAAATGTTCTCACTTAAACTAAGAGTTTCGTAAGTTTCCGCATTTTTAAGATAATGTACGCTGAATGAACGAGCACCTAAGTAAGCAAGTTTAGTATGCAAATAGAGTTTTTTAAACTAATCCTGAAACTACGTTAAACATTTTAAAAAACATTTCTAAAATTCTGCATTTTTCTTTGCAAAAGTGCTTGTTTTGCAAAAAATGTCTTAGCTAAATATGATAGCTTTAGGGTTCGAACACGCTTGTTTGTTTTTGTTTTCTTCAATTACTGCTTTATGTACTATGTTTGACTTACTGAGAAATTGATGTGAGTTGTGTGTCGAACTCTCTTCTTTTTCATGATAAGAAGATGCATTGTATAAGTCTTTAAAGTATTAAAAATAATAATTTGCTCTTTATAAATAATGGTTAAAAATACTGTCATAAGTTTTAATTATATTGACTTGTGCCGACTTTAGGAATGACTGATTCAACACTGTTTTCACTCCTACTGTGATGCTACGATGCTCTTGAAATTTATATCATGTATGCAGCAAGGACTCTAATATCTTTTGAGAAGTCAAATAATTTTGATTCGATTTTTAATCATACAATCACGGGTATACAATCATTATGCCCGATTACGTGTTTTATAAAGTATGTAGATCATGACATGCTGCAATGATGACAAATGCTGTATAGTATTGTAAAAAATGCAGTTGATATCGAAATTTGAAAGTCAAGAGCTTAAATGCCCCCCCCCCCTCTTTTCTTGTGGTAATTTAAGATATCAGCCCGGGAGGAGGAATGGGAGGAGCATTAAAAGTTTGCGCGGACAATGCAGACGTCTTATTCGACAGGTTCTATCCAACGTAAAAAGGTCCTGTTTTGGTTTTTCCTCATTCAACAGACATTAACTAGACAATGTATAAGGGTTGCCCAAATGAAAAGTGGAAAATTGCATTTACATCAGAATGAATAATTCAATTAGAGCGTCACGGCACAAGTACACTGGTGTGCAAATATTAAGGACCAGACGGTTTTTCCAATATAACTTTGTACAAAAGCTTTCCAAATCAACACATTTAATACCGTAAGATCCCCAATACGTAAGGACATGTGTAATGTAAGCAACACTTACTAAAAGAGAAATCAGAGGGATAAAAAGAAGCTTTATTGAAAAAGTAGCATGGAGCGCAATGCGACTGAAGGCCGAAACATCCCTGTGATGGGTGTCCAGCAAGAAACATCCGGTCTTTAGTAGGGGATATGATCTCCCCCGACTGCTAGGCAGGTTTCACAGCGCCTGCCCATGCTGAGAATGAGGGTGTCAATGAGTTGTTGAAGCATTGCTGCCCATCCATCTTGCAGCGCCAATCGAAGCTCCCGAATCGTTACTGGTGGTAAGGTACGAGCTGCCAAGCGTCTGCCTAGAAAATCCCATACATGCTCGATGGGATTGAGAACCGGAGATCGTGCCGGCCAATCCATACGTTCAATATCCTCACTCTCTAAAAGCTGTTCGGCAGCTACTGTGCGATGACATGGTGCATTGTCGTCCATGAAAAGGAACTGCGGACCCATAGCGCCTCTAAAAAGACGCTCATATGGAAGAAGAATATCGTTACAATAACGGGTCCCATTGATTGAACCTGCGTCGAAGATGTGAAGGTCTGTACGACTACCAAGCATGATGCCTCCCCAAACGAGAACGCCGCAACCTCCATACCTGTCCCTTTCAATGATGTTCGAGGGATGATTGCGGCTTCCCGCTCTCTCCAGATGAGTATGCGATCAGAATCGCTACTCAGACTGAATCTGCTCTCACCTGTAAAGAGTACTCGTCCCCATTCATTGTCTCTCCAATTCCGGTGTTTCCGGCACCACAGAGAACGCCTTATCCGATGGGCAGGCGTTAGAGGTACACACCGTATAGGGCGTCGTGCAAACAGACCACCACCATGCAGTTTTCTGGCCACGGTAAAACCCGATATCGGTCGTCCAGTCGCCTGTGTCGTGTGTCTAGCGATTTCTCCCGCTGTCTGCCGCCTGTTTCTCCTGGCCTGTAAGACAGTATACCGGTCATCTGCGGGTGTGGTGCCTCGTGGACGACCACTACTGAACCCCCGGATAGCTGTTCCTGTAGTTTGAAATTGTCTCCAAAGTCGTGAAACGATGTTGTGAGCATTTCCTAACGCTGCAGTCACACTGCAGCCTTCCTCCAACTTCCCAATGATTCGACCTCGGGTAAAAGCATCCAGATGTCGTCTAACAGACTGATTATTCGCCATTTCTCGCTGAGGGAGCAACTCGGTGTGATTTTAACTGCTATACGGCGTGCAATCTCTTTGCCAGAAATACTGATCTTACACCGACAACATGCTTTGTACTACTCAGACACTCCCCCGTTACGTCTGCCTGCATATTTGCGCATATGCTACCGTACATCACCTTACTTAATCTCCTGATTGGTCTTTCTGTCCGCTCTGCCTCTTCGTTCAGCTGATATGCTAATTTTTCGACTTCGTCCTTAATTTTTGCACACCAGTGTATATAAAGGGTGGTATGAGAAATGCATCTCAAATGCCGTTCAGCGGTTGAACCTGTTTGCACTAGAGGAAATTGTACAAAAGAAAAGTCGTTCTGTCCACGGATGCGTCCAGGTCGGAAAGCGCGATAGTACGGTTAAGGGCGGCACACGACATCTGATCTGCCGAGAACGGTCCAAGCAAACATCGTTATCACCGATGATTCCATTGCCTTCGTTAATGAAATGATACGAGCTTAACGAAAGGTTAAGAGACCCGTGAATTCAGTGACGAACTCAACCTGAGTAAAGGAACGGTTAACACTATCATCCACAAGGACCATTCCAGGGAGCCCAGACGACCCTAAACAATTTTTCCTTTGTGAAGAATTTGAAGCACCCCGTATAGTCCGAACTAGTGAAACTGTAACTTTCACATTTTTGGACCAGTAAAGAGAGCATTAGAAAGGAAATGTTTCAATTCGGACCTTAAAGTGAAGGAAGTCCTGCAGGACTTCCTCGGGAATCAGTCCCGATTTTTCTACAGCGAAGGCATCGACCTGCTGCTGCAAAGCTGGGACCTGTGCCTGAGCGTAGTATTATTTTTTTCAACCTGTCCACTTTTCATTTGGGCAACTCTTATAGCATCTTCTATAGTTCATTTGATAGGTTAATGGGAGTAGAAAAATTGTAAAAGCATTGACACCCTTGTCAGAAGCATATTTCGCAGAACATAGGTGTCTGGTGAACTAAAACAGGGGCAATACAAAAAAGGTGCAAGAATAGTCACGGTGGGGTGTGGCAGGTTAAGAGGAAGGTGCCCATATACAGCTGACCTTTTTTTTTTAAATTTGAGCTACTGAATATGAACGTCATTTCTATTATGTCATTTCTTTAACCTTCTCTACAACATTCGAGATATAGTCTCAAAAATTAGAACAGTTGGCCCAGCTCCCCCCCCCCCATTCGGAGGTCTATTTTAATTTTAATGATGTAACATAAGAAGAAAAATATAAAGCACAGCTTGTTAAATCATTTTTTTTTTATTTTAACTTGTGAATCAATCACTTTTATCATTTTTCGATCGTTCTGTAATTTTGAATTTGAAAAAGTAGGGGGAGGGGCAAAACCCCTTCATTTTATCTGTGTCGTAAACCGTTACTAGGTGTATTTTTCAATTTGTCACTCGTGAACATCTGACACTTGCTCATGAAGCAACAAAATGATCAAATTTTTATAGTACAAACTACATTCGCGGGACTGCCTCGTCGTGAAATACGCATTTCATACTCGTACACACGAGTACAAGACGAGTTATAAAACTAAAAGTGCATTATGCTTCTATTAGGAGAATATATATTTCGCGATATATATATATTTTTTAATTGGTCACAAAAGTTTAAATTATATTGTGTATTCAATGCCACATTAAGTATATATCTTTCATGTGCTACTGGCATACATTTTTTCAAAAGTTCATTCGTTTAATTACACATTTCTAACTAAACAGTGAATTACAGAGATACAGTACTCTTTGTTTTGCTCATTTTCGTTTCAGGTAAACGGGTCGGATGTATTTTTAAGAGTAAAATAAGAAATTTTTAAACTTTAAGAAGGATGATTTGAAGTTGTAGCGTTCAATAAAAAAAAAACTAAATCGATGTGTCTTTTACCACTCGTGTCAAAGCTTTTACAGTGCAAGGAGTTACATTAAGTACACAAAATCAAATTAAAAGTAACGAACTAAACCCTCACCTTATGAAAGATTAAAGGCTTAGTTTTGCTTTCAAAGGTTGCAGTTGGTATTATAGGTAACAATTTTGCATCTTTAAAGCGTTTCTGAGAGCAGAAAGTAAGAACATGAAAGAAGAATGAATGTGGTGTCAAATCTATCTTACAAAACTACGGTATGAACTTATTTTTCCAGAAAAAAAATTAAAGATTGATTTTATATAGAGATCGCTGAATCCATAGATGAGGGTTTACCTTTTCAAAACTTCTCCATTTTCGAGATAAACGCGATTGAAGTGTTCCATAATAAGTATATTTTAATGGCGTAAATCTTGGTAGTTAGCAATACAATGTTTGCAAGATTTTCGGATAGTCATTGTCCACATTCTCCTTCTTTTTAAAAGCGTATTAGTTTCCAATTATTATGTTAAATTTGATGTCCATGTTTGAATTTAATCATGGACAAATAATTTTAATTGCCCATGAATTGATTTCAATTAACGGGAAATTGAAATTAGTTGCCCATGTTTGATTTCAATGTGGTTCACATACTTAAAAGATGAAGAAACATTTTCCGTATTCTGTCTCAAATAGTATGACTTACGACATTGAAATATACTATTGTAATGTTGTATTTCAACTGTATATTCCGAAAACGGAGATGTTGCGAAAAATTACACCAACTATAGGATTCAACACCCTCGATACATATAAGAACCAAGTTTCATTTCTTTCTGAAAAAACGAGCTGATGTGTGCATCACATGACTTCCTTTTACTCCAATTTAATGTCATTTCCCTATTATTGGCAATTTTAATGTGATTCAATTGTTTACTCTCTAAATATCACCAACAGTGGCCAAATTGAAACCAAATTAAAAAAAATAATGACAACAACAACAAAGCGACAAAAATGGCAGCAAAAAAAGACTGGCGATATATCGCCAAGTGTCCGACAAATTATAACAACACTTGAGCTTACATCGAAATTAACAATGATTTCCCCCCAAAAAGGGACAAAAGACCCCCTTAGGAACATCTGAATGCAACCAAAAGGGAAAGTGCACAACTAGGCCCCACTAGGAGTTTACGTACCAAATTTCATCTTTCTAGGACATACCATTTTTGAATTATGCGAGATACATACACACATATGCACATACGGACGTCACTAGAAAATTCGTTGTAATTAACTCTGGGGTAGTTAAACTGGATATTTCGGGTGCCTGTAGGTTTCTAGGCATCTATCCACGTGTGGTCGGGTCGAAAACAAAACTCAACATTCATTCGGGGGTGAGAAAAATGGAAATTAAGGCCGATTTTTGTGTGAAATTGTTTTTGCGAATGCAATACTTCCTTTTTTGTAAAAGGAAGTAAAAAGAAGCGCATACTATCCCCTCGTTAGAACCTTGCACTCAAAAAAGAGAGAGAGAGAGGGAAAAAGAAGGGAGGAAAACGGGATGCACTTTTTCACTTGCAGATGGCGCAACAAGTCAATAAAATATGTTCTAGACAAATAAATTTGACAAGTTCTGCTTTGTTTCAGGGAAAATGCGAATTTAAGTTCAATATAATTTTCTTACTTTTGTAGAGCCTTTCCTGCCAGAACTTTACCCCAGAATGCTTGAAACAGAATATTGAACATTTTCGCAATCTGTTTCATGCTAAGATTATACCGTTCGGAAAATTGATTTTTCGTTGCTCATTGCTTTTAGAACTTCGTAATACTTGGAAATGAAGGAAGAGTGATGGGATATTTTGAATCGCATATTTTGCGCCAGGACTTTTATGAAAGCGTAATGCTTGTTTTCCATTTCACGTCATAAATTTTTATGGAGTAGAAATAAAGTTGTATAGATATTTTCCTTCACAATACTATTACTTCCCGATCAATGAAAAGAATAGGGATGCACAATAGCAAAACATTTAATTATGTGTTTTGCTTACAGTTTGGGTCTGGTTGTTTTCGATTATATTCAGTTCAAAACGGGATGTGAACTTGCTTCTTCATGCTTTTTAGTTTCATCATACAATAAGAGTCACAACATTCAAAATAATAATAGTAGTGACAGTAGCAGAAGCATTTTTTGAGCTCATATTTTTATTTCCGATTATTTGAAAGTGGTTAGACTCATGGCGGTTCATTGAGTGAATATCAGTTCAAAATATACACCAAGATGGTGTTAATAATACAGCTTTTTTGTTTTATACATTGGTTTAAGCTATTTAATAATATTTCTAAATAACACACGTTAGAATTTGTACATAGCTTCCTCAAAATAAACGTTATAAATCAAACATTTCTATGTATATATGAATATGCTTTCTCAAATAGGGGCATATAGGGCAAAGCTAAACAGAGAAATATTTACTCTGCTTTTAGCACTACCTATCTGGTAATATGTGAACTGTGCAGTAACATATGTCGTCTATTCTCGTCAGGAAAAAATCATCTCTGTCGTTCAAAGCATATGTTAATGCAAACAATTTTCAAAAATTGATACTCAAATTGTAATATTTTGTTGTAAGTCGAAAAGTATTTTTTTTAATTATCAAACGATAAATTCACTGTTAGTAACGCTTTAAATATTTATTGATTGATTACTAATATACGGTGCAGTATTTATTTAGTTAATACCGAGATTATTTGTACTTTAAATATTTTGCGCAATTAGTCAGCTTCTTGCGGGGCAAAATGGATGATGTAAAGTAAAATGCCAGTTCTTTCCTTTTACTCAATCAATTATTTACTAAATGAGTTACTTATTAATTTATTAAAAATTTATTTTGCATTCCTTCATTTAATAATTCACTCTTTTATTCATTCATTCACCAAAATTTTCAATATTCATTCCGTATTTCATTTAATTTCTTTTTCATCGTAGATAAATTAATTCGTTAATTTATTTATCAGTTTATTGTTTCATTATCTTTTCATTTGTTCTTTCATCCTTTTATTTAGAGAAAGTGGTGCAAATGTGGAAGCGTGGTGGCAATGTGGAAACATAAAATGTACGGCTTGTGAGACGTTGCAATTTTGTGGTGAAAGCATTAACTTGTTACTGTGTTTGTTTAGTAAGCCTGTAGGAGCGTTGGTAGTCAACTCGTGGTTTATCATCAGTGAAGTTATTTTTTAAAGTTTTTCTTGATTTTTCAAACTTTTGAGGTAAGTCTTTAAAGTTGGTTTAATTACATAGTTCATTTAGCTTTTTCTTAGAACTTAGGCATTTATTGGTTAAGCAAAATATACTCTAGAATCTGGTACAATTAAGTGGATTCCTAGCTTGAAAATATAGCGTAGTTTTATCTTCATAGTTCAATAAGGCTATACTGGTAATGTGGAAGTCATTTGCATTTTTTCGGGGAGGCTTTGTGAGTCTTGGTGCCATACCTTCTGCGCTGGATGTGTAAATGATCATTACATTTGTGACTTTTGCAAGTGAACATTTTATTTTATTTATTATTTTTATTTTAATTAAATGAGTATGAACTTTTTAGTTAGTGTTTTTATCCAGAAAACAAATGTTTCCACATTACCATCACATTTTGAAAATCGGGTTAAACATTAGATTTATTATTAACTATTATTAATACAATGTAAACGTAATGTTTTGCACAAAACCAAAAGCGGTTATTGTTATCTCCTTTTTTTTTTTTTAATGTTTCCAGAATTTAGACGAATTTCATTGATAAAAAACTAGATACACCAAAAATTAAAACAGGGTTTCCAGATTTGCACCACTTCCTCTACTAATTAATTTGATCAATCATACTTTTTACAATCAAATAGAAACACTTTTCATTCGAAAAAATATTTCATTTTTTACTCTGCCCCATAAAAAATACTAGTTTAATTTTTCCATTTTTTTTTGAAGACGCAAATATACTGCCAAAAACAAAATATAATGTGTCAATACAACGTTAATTATAAAATACCTTGTTATTTCTTTATGTTCAGTAATTTTTAAAACAAATTTCTTGTCTGTTGATTTTAAAAAAGCTATGTCAACTCAACTATTTCGCTTTGCTCCACAGTTCCCCACACACACACACACACACACACACACATATATATATATATATATATATGTATGTATATATATATATATATATATATATATATATATATATATATATATATATATATATATATATATATATATATATATATATTTAATAGCATTATGTTTATTATACGTTTAAAGTACAGTTTTACAATTGTGATCAACTGTGAATCATACCTGACATTAAAATATTACCTTTTTGTATACTATTCGGCAAAACTAAATAATTCAATTATTTTTTCAAAACAGTAAGTTATTAAATTTTGGGTTTTTTTTTTTTTTTTTTTTTTTTTTTTTAACGAATTCTGAAACGAGATAAATGTATCTTTAGTTCTTTGAAATATTTTGAAACAAAATATTGTGAAACTATGTGTTTTTTATTTCGTATTTACTAAAACTCTGGTATCAAAAAATGGTTCTTGTTTATAGTGATACTAACCTGTCAAAACCAGAGCTGCTGCCAGTACTTTAAAACAACGACAGTTATACTTAAAAAAGTACATTGATGTAAGCCGCTTTAAAACTGATATCGGTTACAAATTGTAGACATACGACTGGTATCATTAATTTACAAGTCACTTTTATAACAGTCTTTAAAAACAGGATTGATATCGGTTATTATGATTTAATTATTATTAGTCATAGCAGTTAATAACTATTATTTATCAGTTTTTAAAGAAATTGGAAATAGCTTCGGTTATTAAAAACTTTAATTGCCAACGGATCTTGAAAACTTGGTTTTTAGCAGGTTTTTCAAATTAATGCGTCAGTTTTTTATTGAAAAACTTAGGTAAAACGTTGGGATTTGTAAGTAGAAATTTTTCATCATTTATGGCACTATCAGCTAATTTTACTCACAATTGCAAATGTACATATGACATATATGCTCGTACTGTATGTATTTCATTGCAAGATGAAAACAAATGGAGTAGCATATTGATGGCATCAAGTACTATTAGTTTTCTAGGATAAAAGTACAAACGAGTTTGACTGATCAGTTTCAAAAAAAAAAAAAAAATAAATAAATAAATAAAATAAATCTGAGAGGAAAAAAAAAAGCTTAAATTAGTTTATGCTGGAGTTTTCAAAAAAGTCCCAAATGAAAAATCTACTTTCACTATGAAAGTTTTATGAGGGTTTAGTCAAAGACTGCCTTTATTTCTGTCTTATTTTAACAGTATTGCAGAAAACCGTATATAATGTACATAAATCATTAAAAGGAATTTGTCTCAAACGAATCCCGTTATAATTGCAATGCTGATGGTATTCATGATATTAAAGTTAAATTTTATGAAATAGCTAATGAAATTCATTCTTACTTCTTTGCTTACATTTTTAGTTGAGTAGTAATAAAATTTTACTTTCACATAGAAAGCTCAAGGCTGTTGAGGAACTACAGCCCTTTTTACATACTGTGTAAACATATGACGTGCTCGGAGCAGAAATGTGACAAGCCACAAGGAGTGGCTTGTCACATTTCATCAATTATATGGACTTTTCGATCAAAGTTTTTGCTTCTCATGACAAAGTTTGAAATGAATAGAACAGTGGATTATATCATTTGGAGAAAAACATATCTACTTTTAGTATTATAAAATATAGAATATAGGTATAAACTTTTAAAAAATTCTACACATATTTTTCATACGTTGGAAATTGGCCTACTGAAAAATTCACATGAGTGTGGCATATCACATTCTTACCCCGAGCCGTTCATATATTTATTGTGCGTTTGTGTGTTTGTGTTTCCTATTTAGATGTTAATTTTTCTAACGCTACAAAAACGGAAAAAATGCCAACATATTTCAGTCTATTCTCATTTGATTGCATTTAAGCTAGCATGCAAATCTTTTTGGTGTTCTGCCAAGAAAGCAAGTTATTTTCTGTACGAACTCAAAAGTGACAGTTTGAGTTATGTAGCAAAAATAACATTTTTCTCGTAAGATGCATCTTTTTGGGAATGATATGATATTGTTTACAAACTCCCTTATGCTGTTAAATTCTACCACAAAACACATTTTAATGCTCGAATATTTCTTTTTTTTTCTTTAAGTTTATGAGCCAGTAATAGAATTTATTTTTCCAATGGCACACATTGTAAATTATGATAATTTTGTTAAGTAAGTGAAGACGAAAAAATATTTCTTACTGAATTATGTAGCTACAGAAAAAAAGTCTCAAGTTAGAAATATAGAAGCAAACATAAAGTTAATTATGCGTTAGAAATTCTTGCATTTTATGTTTTGGTTTTTATACGACTTTTCCCCCCTTTTCTGCAAAAAAAAAAAAAAAAGTGTAATATTTCAAAAGTAAATGAGTAATTAATACATTAAAAAGGTTTCTCCTTGCTTTATAAGGATGTCTTACAAATAGACACGAAAAACATCGCTTCAGGAAGAAATATAGATAGAAGCATACCATTTAATTTTCTTACAGCTTCGTTCAAGATAAAATAGCGTATAATATGGAAAAATAAATTTATATAGAATTATTAATTTACATAATCAACAAGCCTATATATTTCAGTCTATACAAAAACTCTGACTAACGCTGACCAGTTTGAATGATTGAACTTTAACGACAGAGTGTGTAATTATGTTGGTCTGCGTAACAGATCCTTTTAAGGTGCATTCTGAACAAGAACATTTTGAATCCTTTTGAAATAGCTGTGTTTTAAACAATTTAAACTTCATCGCATTATTTAGGACGCACATGAAATAGTAATCCAGCTCCTATATGATAGTGATTTATTTCGTGACAATAACTGGGGTAATTATTTTACGGCTGGTGTGATCAACATTTTTTTTTAGTCATGCATTAGCGGCGAGTCGGTGGGATGCAGGGAAAGAGCAACGAACTCCCCGCACTTTTTTCTTTCATTATGACAGAGTACCGTAAAATGGTCCAACTATGGTTCACTTTTCGATGTTTTCAATGAAAACTCCGCGTACATCTCTGATTTAGAGGTTTGAGGACTTTAGCAATGGTAGCTATACATCTCGTCTTTCAAATGAAATGTTTAAAAAAAAGTTGGAAAGAAAAGGAAGGGGAGTTTTTCCCCCCGTGGCCTATGGGGTATAATTACAGGCCACTTCATTTTAACCTAGAGAACACATTGAAAACTTGATCTGGCCTATTGTTGTCTGTGGCCCTCAGCAGTTGTCCTCTGCTTGAAAATGTATAAAGAATTTTTTTAAGTCCATCATTTACCTTTTTTTTTAACTTTGCAACGTTTAATTATCACTTGTTGTATCGAGCCATTAAGTAGGTTCAACATGATAAATGTAGGTAACGTTCTTCATTATCTGCTTAGTTTTTGACACATAAATATTTGAAAACTAGAAAAGTCTCACCAACTAAAGGCTACCTAGGTACCTATACTTAGTTCTCAAAAAACAACAACATAGGTTTGACAAGTTTTAAGCGAGATTAACGAAAATTCTGAAAACTGAAATGAGAAATCACATTTCATATTCCAAATCTCATCAAAATAAATAATTTTTAAAAACTATTTCAGTTTATATTTGGTCCGGCTTTCAGTCAGCACCTTCTACAAAAACACCTATGAATACGGGCGAAAGGGCGACTCTCAAGCTTTCTTCTGTCTTTTCTTGCCATTATTTACAATAAATAGCACAAAATACGACGAAAGCATCTCTACAGAGAATAAAATAAAGCTCCAAGCCACTAAAAACCGTGAAAATAGGTGGCCCATTCTTGTACCCTAACATTCCCATTTTCGATGAATGTTGAGAGCTTGTGAAAACTACGAAACATTTTTCGTCAACAAGCGGATTAATTCATATCTGAAAATACAGTAAAGCAAATCTGAACTTACCAGATCTTGGAAAACAGTATTAATGGTCTGCCCAAAGGAGACTTCTGACTCTTCCACGAGTGAATCGAATCACACACTAAGAATGACTAAGTTATCTAAGGTATACAACATTTATGGCAATCTCCGATAAAGCGTCTTCTACCTAAATGGTTACACTACCTGGTGATTTTTTTTTTTGGAGCTCTTAAGTACGAAAAAGAGGGCACTCACAGATGGCATAAAGTTGCAATTTCACAACTTCAATTTCGAAACATTCCCTGAGAAGACCCTTCGAACAGACTTGATCCTACCCCCAATTTAAAAGCTGGCCTAAATTTGTGCTGTTAAGACTTCAGTTTAAGACTTGTATCTAAGAAGATAACCGTCCTTGCCCTTACGTAAGTAAAGATAGCTTAAAATTGCGTTTTTAAAACAGCAATTTATTAAAAAATCCACGAGTGTTATCTTAGATCTTTTTCTGAAGTCTCAAATGAAAGTCTAAGCATCAACTTTTAGGACTTTGTAAATTAAAAAAAAAGAATTGAGTAAGAACCCTCGAACAACTTTCCCTTAGTTTGCTAAGAAAGGCCTTAATTTACGTACCAGTATCAGATTTTTTTAATACTCAAGTGTCGACAAAACTACACTAGAACTGCATTTTCAAAACTACAATTTCAAAACGCATTTGGAGTATATCCTCCAAAATCTTTTCATCTTGAATCATTTAAAGCTAACGCAAAATAAAGATTTTAGCTTAAAAAAAAAAAAAAAAAAAAAAACTATTGGCTAACACTCTGTTCTCGTAGTACATCGTGTACGACCGCTATTTTTATTCACTCAAAAGAGTATCTTAGTCATTCATTTAAATTATGTTGATATTAGTGGCATTTATCGTTTAAACGATAAAATTTGCAAAAGGTAAACTAGCGTAAAGGGGGGTAAGATGACAAATGGGATGTAATGACGGATTTTGCCATTATATCATTGATATCAACATCTGGGAAAGTTCTTTTTGATACTGAGGTGTTTTATAACGAAGTTCACTACAAGTAATGTCGGAATGGATTGTTTTCCGATACGCAACCAGAAATATGGATTTTTCTAATTTTACAAGTTAAGGAATCATTCGACGACAGTAAGTTATTTTTCCGTTAATTATTTGTAAAATACAAGTTGTGATGCAAAAATCATGTGCGGTTTACGAGGTTGTCGATAGGCCACGATAGTGGAAAGCAAACTCAAAACGAAAACGGCAGGATGGAGTAAGATGACTAATGGCTGGGCGGGTATGTTGACGAGGGGAATGTTCGTTTATCATCTTAATAGGCACTTTTTTAAATGTACGGTTTATTTAATCAAACTTGTAGGCATCAATATTTATGCAAATTTAAAATTTTCATCTTTGTATACTTTCAGATGACCATCAGGAAAACAATCAGGAAAAGGAGCATGAAGTTTCGTACATACCACATGTTAACACTTTGCATCATTTTGAGTAGCCAATTATTTTAGTTTTTCATATTTAACTTTTTCTCTTATTTCCACTGAAAAATGCAAAACCTAATGTCAAAAGAAGTTTTTTGAATAAAAGCAAAAGTGGACAGATTCTGTTTTTGTCAAAATCAGCCATAAATTGATTTTAGAGAAACCATTTTTATAGTGGATATAATTTTCTTTCACGGGTAACAACATCATAGAATATTTAGGGAGTCTGTTAGACACATGGGATCTATCACTGGAAATTATTCTCTAATAATTCTTCTATCGAATCTATCCTGCCAAGCTCTTTCTAATTGAAGAACTAATTATCAGCAATATGTTTTTGGAATCTTGTTTAGGGTTTGGAACTTGAGATTATATTGATCCTACGAATTAAATATGTTTGTACTCCTTCTAAAGTATCACTTTTCTCTCCTTATGTTTTATTTTAGTTGTTCATCTTTCTTACTTCCCCCTCGTCATCTTATCTTAACTATGGGATATAGTACAGTAAAAATAGGGGTCGGCCCCAAACATCCAAAAAAAAAAAAGCTAAACCTGGTGCAAATTGTTTATTACCCTCCCAATAAGAACAGATAAAATGTCCCACCCCATTGTGCGTCGGGTTTCGGAATGGGGGGCATCTAAAAATTGCTGATTTGGGTATTTTTCCAGAGTTTTTAGAGTAAATTTCAAGTGAGAATATAATGTCATACTAAATTTAAAAGCATAAAATTAAAGGTGTTTGCCCCCCAAGAGAGATGACATAACCCGCCAATGCTACAGAGCACCCTATCCCCGTAAAACGAAGCAGTGCCCCCGAACCGCCCTCCATACATTTAATATGGAAGTATTATTTTATGAAAAGTTTAACTTAGAAATCAAGTGTGTCCATCCTCCAAGTGCGATGGTTCACTTCCTTTCAAAGCTACAGCACCCCCTTCCGCCAAGTAAAATAATACCTCAATCCCCCCCCCCCCCTTCCATTTGAAGTAGAAGTATTATTTTATGCAAATCTAAAATGCATTAAATCAGGACTGCTGCCCACCCCATAAAAACAATAGCTCACCTCCCAAAACGAACTTATATTCTAAAAGACCCCCCCCCCCTCTGATGACGCACATTTGATTAAATGGTCAAAAAAATTACACTGAACTGTTTTTTGCATTTAAATGATTTCTCCTAAGCTTGTAACAAAAAGTCTTCGTTATCAAGATCTTTTTTGGAATCTAGATCCTCAGCAAAATCGTTATTGTTGCAGCTATGTCTAACACAGTTTGTGCACATAATTGAGCACTTCAGTCCACTTTCAGACTTTTCAAACATTCACTATATTTAATGAACCCCTTTAAAGGGAGCATAAGATTTGAGGTTCAGAAAACTTCTAGAGCAGAAGGCTTGGCTGTTGTAATAGGACGCAGATTATATTTATGTGGTGCTTTCTATGTACCCATCAAAAACGACACTAGCTTTCCCATACTTACAAGTGACCTATACACTGCATTGCTGGCATATTTCGTTGAAGCTTGCAGATCATGAACAAAAAATATGATCGAGCAGGTATCTTCCATCTATTACATATGAGGTAATGAGGAGCAAAGGGATGCAAGTGGCAAAATTAAAAATTTGGAAATAACCAGTACAAATGGTAGATGAACCTTTCCTCTGTCATGGGGCAAGAAATGGTACTAGTAGACCTGGTAGTTGCTGCTATACAGCATGATCAAAAAAAAAAAAAAATCATTGAAAGCCTACCTAGGAGCTAATCTTAAAACGCGTTTTACTCAAAACTTGAAGATGTCCACTTACACCCCTTTGCTTCTCACTGCCTCATATATGACACCAGCTGTTCGTTCTGTGGTGGTGCATGAATCTTTTACTTCAGATAATAGCACTTTAACGATAGAGATTTTTTTTTCCTTCTGAAACCAGATTCATCGAATACTGATGGAGGATTTGCGCATAACTCATACTAGAAGTTTTAGCAATTTGTTATTCCATCTTTACTGTTCATATCATTCGGTGTAAAAGATGGTTTGGGCTTACACATCTTTACAGATAGTAACTATACTCTCGTAACAGAAGCTAAAGACATAACTGCTTACCTCCTTTACAAAGAAATGCCACCAAATTGTTTGCCTTCCATATCCTTTAATGTTACTACCCCCAACTTTAAAGGCCTCGTCACAACTCGCTTTATCATCAGCGACCGACCAGTATCAGCGAGCAATACCACTACCAACTTGAGTCAATACACAGAGAGAGGGAAGAAACTGGTGGCTTTAGAAACGGATTGTGATCTCCAAATTGGCAGACAAAAAGGAGTAAATATTTATCATTCTACTGTTGTATTGCACATTGCTCTCATCAAGACTTGTTCTATCGTTGAATCTCTACAGGTTTTAGACCACATGAATTTGTCACTTCGTTAGATCGTTGAATAACTGATGTTTTAGCTGATGTTTGATATGATCAAGTTTTTTTTTATCGCGTAATGAACTCTAAAGTTTCAGATAGTGTTGCAAGCACATGTGCGCATATTTAGCATAATTCACATAATTTGCTGTGTAAAAGAGAGACAGTTTTGTCTTTGCAAATGAGAACCCCCACCGACTTAGAGGGTGCAGAATTGCAGCGTTGCCCGTCTCACTATTGGCAATTTCGGTTTGTCCGCCTTACGGTGATAGCAAAATATTGTAGAAAAGTTGAAGTAAATTATTCAAGAAGTAGAGAAACTTTAGTCAGTTTGAACTTTTTTATGCTGCACAGGGATTTGGTTTTCCAGCGCTCTCTAAACAGTTTAATAACTCCAGTCACAAATAATTTGGTTACTGAGCTCGCTTAGATCTTTTAGAATTATCCTTCTGACATTACTATATCATTGTACATTGTACTTGGCATTTTGTACTTTGGAAAAGTTGAAATCAGGGAAATTTTTTCGTAAACTTAACTGCAATCGTTGATTTTAGAATGCAAATTCAAGGTCCCCCCCCCCCCCCCAAAAAAAGAAAAAAATGGCGCACTCCTTAAGTGTGACAGAGTACCCATCCATAATAAAAGCCCTCAAAAAAGAAAGAAGTACCCCTTGAAAAAACTGCCTTAAAAATTCCAATGACGCAAATCAGCTACATGGACCCCCCTCCCCATTCCTCCCCCCACCTGTGCACTCCTGTTAATTAGAATTTTTTTCTGCGAGAGTTTATCATTTTACTCTTATAGAGTGGTTTCTGCGAGGTTTGAGAATTTTTTTTTAAGTAATAGAAATTATTTTTATTTAAATAGAGGATTATTTCGTCCCCTCCCTTCCCCCGAAAACCCGACGCGCAAAGTGCTGGGACTTTTTACCCCTTCTTGCTGGAAGGGTAAGAAGTAATTTGCAACAGGTATCACCTTTTTTTTTTTGGATGTTTGGGTTTGGCTGTTTTTTGGCCTAATTTTACTGTACAAATAAGACGCTTTTTATTTTTGATGACATGCTTTTCACACTTTAAATGGAGATAACTAGAGTGTGGCAATTTTTGACAAACTTAACAATTTTAAATAGTTGTGGGTATAAGTTTCAAAGTTTTACTTTACATCCTAAATCGAGAAAAACGTTTTGAAGCTTAATATCGCTAGTTTACCCCACTTTTCCTTATATGATTGAAAATTCATTGATGGTAAACTATGAAATGTTTTATAGGTTAATAACTTAGATCTGTGGTCAAAAACTAAGCAATTCATTTTCTGTGAAGCTTAAAATAAACTTTAATGCAAATTAGTACGATATAATTACTTACTCAATAAAATGGAACAATAACGTTTTACTTTTTAATTAGTTCATCTTTCTTTGTGTTAAAATGATTAATGATAGTTTCTCTGCTTATTAGGCACTTTTTGTCGCTTTATTGTTAAAGAAATTAATCACTCTTTGCTGAAAAGATAGACTCTGCTGAGTTTTTTTAAGGATCGATAAAAATAAAAAGCCTCATTCATAATCAAAATTTGTCAAAATTGTACATCTTTCGGTTAATTACTCATCGTAGCAGATTTAGGTATCTTGCTATTGTATTTCATACCTGCAATATTGGCTGTGTTCAGATTTGCTGTTTTGCTTTTCTGTACTAAATATGTTAATATATTTTAAAGATATTTTTTTAGTTTAAAGCTACTAATTGTTTTTTAAAGACACTAGATTTTACAATGACGAAGGGCAACAGGTCATTTTGATGCCATGGAACTGAATTTGTATGACTTTAGTGTGCTGGTTTCAAATATATTAGTTTTTGCCTAAGTGCTCAAACTTCTAAGATATAATGTGTTAGTAAAGTATATATGGTATCTGGGTTTACGTTACACCAGATGTTACAGAAAACTAACAAAAATAAGAAAATTATCATTGTTATACTATACGAAATTTATAAACGAAGATTAAACTCATCAAATATCCTTCAAAATAAAGAACTAAGCTGCAAGAGCTTACTGATTTGACCTTAGCTCGTTGGTTCTAAGATCGCAAGTGCGTGCATACGGAAGTGAAAAAAAAAATATTTAAGGTAAAAAAATATAAATTTAGTTTGTAATGATTAAGAAACGTTTCGTGAAGAGAATAATTCCTTTATTTTTAACCGACTTCAAAAAGGAGGCGGTTATCAATTCATACCGTATGTATGTTTTTTTTTTTGTTTGTCCACTCATAGCGTCTCACCTAGTGAACCGATTTTGATGATTCTTTTTTTAATGGATAGGGGATGGCTCAACTTAGGTCCCATTACTTTGTTTGACCATATTTGTTCTTTAGAAAAAAAGTTATGGGCAAAAAACAGTAAATTTTATGCAATTTCCCTATTAAATGATTAAAATGATATTGTAGCGAAGTTCGCACTTTTTATCCATGGATAACGGTGGCTCAGTGGTTGAATTCTCGCCTCCCACACGAGCGACCAGGTTTCAAATCCCGACTAGGACAAAGTGAATTTTACTAAAATTTCGTTTCTACTGTTTCCCGTATTTTCTCGAATGTTCTATTAATTTCTGTATCTTTCCAAGTATGGAAAGTTCCAGCACTTTCTCAAGTTGTATATAAGGAGATGTAAAGTTCATTCGTGGTTCTGAATAAAGATCTCGAGTTGAGACTAACGAGTATTCGCTTCATTTTGCTTTCACATTGGCTTCGCTATCTTCATCTACGCGACAATATGAAACTCATTGTTATAAAAGTTTGGTGCCATATAACAGTAACATTAATAGTAATTGTAATGATAATTTTGAATGAAGGCTTCTCTGAAGCAAGCATCAAATTTCTTCGAGGGATATTTCGATCATGGGGAATCTGGCGTTGTCGTCTCATTTTTGGCGTAAATAATTTTATTTAAGTAACCCTCTGATTTATAGTAACCCTATGTGAATTATCAAAATCTTCCTTTCTTCAGTGCTATTGTTCCATAGTAGGGGTAAACCTAACCTGGAAGCGAGGTGATACAGTGATTAGGATCTGCTTAGCCTTCACAATGCTATCTTTAGGTTTGACTCAACTACTCTGTAGTATTTTTATCGTTATCATCTATGCCGATAACAGATGATCGGGGCTAAGTAAGAAAATACAGGATTGCATCATGAGCAACTTAGATGCTGTGGAATGTAATTTAGTTAGGAAAAACGTAATACTTAAATGGTTATAATTAAATTAACTACGCATGATTTCCAGAGAGGAACAAAGATAAGTTTTTAGTGCCAATCGCTTAAAGTTTAACGCGTGTCAATAGTTTTTTTTTTTTTTTTAGTATAGAGCATTTTTAAGAAAAAAATGTGAAGTTTCGTGATGGTAACTTCTTATTATTTCTGAAATACTTACATTTACACTAAAAAGAATGAAATAAAAAAAATTTGAAAAAAAAATTGAACCGACTTCAAAATTGCTCTAAAAAGTGAAAAATAATTTTATTCTTTAAACACCATCGATAATGCTTTTAAACATAATTTTTGAAGTTGGCGCAAAAACGATAGATAAAATCATTCACAGCCATAACTCAAATACAACTATAAATTAAACCAGGACCAGTTTCTTCACTATCACATAAATTATGCATTGATGACAGCATATTTGAATAGCGATATAAATGTTTCGTTCGTAACTTTGGATGCTTTTCTGAAAAAAAAATATGAACGAAGCATGGTTACACTGGATTTTACGTTTTGTTTTTGCACCAACTTCAAAAATTATGTTTAAAAGCATTATCGATGGTGTTTAAAGAATAAAATTATTTTTCACTTTTTAGAGCAATTTTGAAGTCGGTTCTTTTTTTTTTCATTTTTTTTTACAAGGAAGTTTAAAAAGTAATAATAATAACAACGCGTCAATGCTCTTAAACTTGAATGACCAATATTTTTCGGTACATCCGCATTATTTCCTTCATGTATGTTTAATCCCCCCCAAGTGCACATAACCTAACTGAGTTTCCAGAAAAACAAGCAACAAACAAATTCCTTTCAGCGTTACATTTTGGTTAGTTCAACATCCAAAAATTAAAAATTTCATAGTTTATGCTCATTGCAAATTGTACTGATGTATTTTGATAATTTATGCTTCCGCAAAAAATAAGGAACTCGAGAAAGTTAAAACAACTACGCTCTTATTACGTGACAGTAAAGTCTTTTATAATGTAATTAAGGCAAGTATATGCTGGCATAGTTTTTCTATTCCATGAAAACAGTATGGATAATGTAATTGGTTTTGAACAATTGAAATCGAAGTAGATAATCGCTGTAGGCTTTGAACAGAGAAGTTGCGAAATGCAAACAGACATTTGCAGGGTTTGCATAAATTAAATTCAATAGCTCAATCAAGGCAATCGATTTTGAGGAATGCTCGATAAGGTTAATTCAGTTGAGATTGATTTACTAACTACTAGAGTAATGTGTATTGGAATTGCATTAGAGTTCTACGCTATTGAATGCCCATATAATTCATGTAGTAATGCGTTGAATTAAAACCAAGCAAGATGGATCGAAGGCATGTGTTATGGTACGGTAGTTCTTTTCTCTCGTGTAATTTTAAACAGTAGTTCTCAACCTTTTCACTGCTGAGAATCATTTGCTACCCTTTCAAATCCTAAGTGAATCTCATACGATATACATAATATTTTCACAATATGAGGTGACATGAGACGAGTCCAGAAATGTCTTGATAAATTTAATTTCAACAACAAAAATGATATAAGTTAATTTTCAGTAGTTGTTCACGGACCACATAAAGGGTGGCTAGTGGTCCTCGTATCATATTCTCAAACTCACTGCCTTAAAATATTACACAACTGCTTTATATAAATTGTTTTTTCCCATTTAAACTAATTATGATGTTCTTTTTTATAACTATAGGGCTCCGTCCCCTGCTCGTTGCCGCTCACCAACCAACGACGATTGCTTCGCAATCTTCACGAAGATTTGAAGTGCTAGTTAAGAACAATCAGTGACAATACTCGTTACAATTAGAACAAAATAAAAATCACTCTCCCCTTCCTGTAGAAAGTAAAGTTTTAGTATAACACTCATTAAAAATAGAAAAAATAATAAAATCCCACTCCAACTCGAAGATGAAATGAACTTCATAAAAGTACGTATAACAAAATTTAAAAAAATTACGCTTCAAAGAGCACCTCTCCCCCAGGGTCCAAACTGTACCAAATTTCACAGCTTAAGGACCTCCTGAACATAGCAAAACGGCTGTTATGTTTGTTTCAAAAGTCGGTGTCAAATTCGTGGTCTCTAGTAATATATCTCTGGGTTTGAATTGAGTTCAACATAGGACTTTTCGCTTAAATAAAAACCATTATATCATCTGCTCTAATTAATTGAAGAAATTGGAACAAACTTTATCTGATGCAGAACCAAAATCGTTTTCAAACGATATAGAATGTAAAGGGATGTGGAAATTCTTTCATCCCTTTAATAGGCAATTTACGTGAAATTTAAGCTTTAAAAAAATCGAATTCGAATTAAAATTTAAAAAAACAAAACCTCAGGTGCAAATTACCTAGCTCGAAGTAGTTTTATACGAAATTTCAAGGCTGTAGATTCTATGGTATCTGCTGGACGCAGATCCGCCACAGACTTCCTATCACGATTTCACGATTTCTTTGATCTTACTTTAAAAAAATATATAGAGAGATACGCAAGGTGAATGAGTTTGGCAGACATGCTTAACTTTGAGCTTTTAATTTCACTAAGAAAGTTATTATTTTTTAAAATAAAAAAACGTTGTCAAGTGCTCCAGGTGAATGGGAAATAATTTTTTTCTCGGGCTTGTTACAACAACATAAAAACATTCATTACGTACGTAATATCAGCACAACAAATATCTATTTTTGTAAGGTGCTAGTCTTTTCCTTGAGTTAGTAGTGAAAGCATCATCTCTAAGCAACGAGATTAAAGATACATTTATTTGGACAAAGTAAACATGGAAACCACAAAGCAATACACATTACCTTTTCATCGGTACTTTGAATCTTTCCTTTTTTCATCATCACACAAAGTGCATCATGTTCATGTGAGCTTATATAATATACAGTTATTTATATATACAGTTTTCATAAAAGCTCTAAAAATTAATGATTTCATAGAACTATTCGGGAAAATTCTCACATTGCAACTTCGGTGTTGCCGAGCGAGCACTGTTTATTCACAGTCACATTTAACAGGAAACTCACTTATAATTACAAAAAAATAAATAAATAAAATAAACTCAAAACCAACATTTATTTGAAAAAAAAAAAAAAAAAAGAAAAATGATTACAGTACGTAAATAAAGCAGAAAAACCTAGCAGAGAACTAAAAACGGATTTCTTTTTTTTTTTTTTGGAACAGCAAAGGCTATTAGAAGACTTCTACACAAGACAGTAAATTTAACGAAATAGACACCAGATCTCTAACTTGAAGAAAAGCCCCACGAATGTAGAAATAAAATAAAGGAATTTTTTTGAGCAATCACGATTGCTCTTTGTTCTCATTTGACTAGTTTGAATTCCTATGATTTTATTTTCCTGTCACCTCCCTCTGCAGCACCACCGTCGCGTCGACCGGCCTCACGATGCTGCTCCTCTGGCGAAAACTGTCTCCATGTTGCGTCCATATCCTGCACACACACGCATACACTCACACACCTACTAACTCATACCTGCGCACAGACACAAACACATACAATAGGCCCGTGGGCCGATGCGTCCTCCCGCCTATGCACCCTCAAGACTGAGCACCATTTATTGTTATTTTTTATTTATTTTATTTTCTTATTTTTTGGTGTAACTTTATTATTATTATTATTTTGCGCCAACAAACCTGTGTACCAACGTTTTTTTTCTTTCTTCCTTTTTTTTTGCATCTCTTTTTTTTATATTCTTACACCTTTTTTTTTCACGCCCTCTGCAGGCCAAGGTTGGTGCCCTCTTGCGGAACGCAGTCCGCAAGCAGTTCGTTTTTCAGCATCATGAAACTACTAGAGGTTCATCCTCACCAACGTTATCAATCTGAAATACTAACATCTGAGCCGGAAGCATTAAACCTCCTATATCAGAACAGATAACTTTTACTATGATAGCCGAATTATTTTAGCTCACCAAGGGAAATTGACGAAATGTATTTAATAACTAGCTGCGTCGCCCAGCTTTGCACGGTCTACCTCAAAAATAAAAGTTATGTATAGCGACGCGCGTTCAACAATCAGGCTTGAACAAGAAAAAGAAATTAGTAAAATTTTGCTGCAGATTGCGGAAAAATAATCAAAAAGTAAGCATTTTAAATTCCCCGATTACAAGAAAGGACTTTAAAACAAAAGCCAGAATTTTATTTGTCCATATTCGAGAAACAAGTGGCATTAGGATTTCGTCTCAATGATTTTCTTTACCACTGCAAATTTTAATAAAAGCTTTGTTACGGAAAGTTAAGATGAGGCACTGAATAATAGTTTGAATGGAGGAAAGCCTTCGAAAAATAGGGATTTTATGTCCAAATCTGAGTGTCATAATTAATAGTTTTTTAATTGATGTATCAACTAAGTATTATCAGAGGATTTTGTTAAAAAGCCAAACATGAAGACTACATAAAGATTACGAATCCATCGATTCCTGATTCGATGGTCAGTTTACTGGTGTTCGGGAGAAGTAACTCGAACATATATACATAAGTACATACACAGATATGCTCAGTTTTTATTTATATAAGATTACTGCTAATTTCAGCAGCAAGAGTATAACTGTATGCTAGAGTAAGCCCCACAAAAGGATAAAACTTAAAATCGACTTTAACGATGTTTTGCTGCATACTAAAATTCATGTTTTAAGTCATTGTACAAATTCACTAAGCTTTTAATAAACATTTTCTGACAACGATAAAATTAAAAATTTTAAAAACCTCCGACTGAGTCGCAACTGTAGAATCAAGAGGGAAAATTGAAAATCCTTTTAAAAGCCTTATATTATTAAAAACCAAGTACTTTGTTTGCTTTAAATAGAAACTGGCAACATATAAAATTTTTAAATCATTGCGTTTTATTTCCTTGTCGACCAACAATGAATTCGATTATCAATCGCGGGGATAAAGGCTTAGCCGTCATTAAAATCTGCTTTAAAAACGTTATAATTCGAATTCTATGAAACATGGAATTTCCAAACACATCCTATAAGACGCAAAAAAAAAAAAAAAAGTTTTTTTTTGGTATTAAATTTTAAAATTTTTAACTAGGTTTTCACTGCAAAAATCGTGAAAAATCTATTAGAGGTTTTTAATAATTTTCTTCGTTAATTTATCTAAATATGCAACCTATCTAAGAACACTCTCGATAAACTCTACTTTCGAGCAATTTTTACTTCCTTTTACAAAAAAGGAAGTATTGTATTCGCGAAAAAATTTTCACTCAAAAATCGCCCTTAATTTCCATTTTGCTCACCCCCAAATGAATGTTGAGTTTTTTTTTCGATTCGACCACATGCGGAAAAGTGCCTAAGAATGTATAGACACGCGAAATATCCATTTTGACCATCACCGAGGTAATTACAACGACTTTTCTCGTGACGTCTGTATGTATGTGCGTATGTGTGTATGTGCGTATGTGCGTATGTGCGTATGTATCTCGCATAACTCAAAAATGGTATGTCCTAGAAATTTGAAATTTGGTACATAGACTCGTAGTGGGGTCTAGTTGTGCACCTCCCCTTTTGGTTGCTTTCGGATGTTCCTAAGGGGGTCTTTTGCACCTTTTTGGGGGGAAATCATTGTTAATATCAATGCAAACTTAAGTGGTGTTTCAATTTGGCGGACACTTGGCGATATATCGCCAGTCTTTTGGTCGCCAAGTTTTGTCGCCAACTTGGCGGAAAATTTGGCGATTTTTTTTTATCTGGTTTTAATTTGGCCATCGTTTTTAATATTTAGAGATTAAACTATTGAATCACATTAAAATTGCCAATAATGGGAAAATGACATTAAAATGGAGTAAAAGGAAGTCATGTGAGGCACACATCAGCTCGTTTTTTTCAAAATCGGTCTATCCGTTTAGGCGCTAGAGTGCCACAGACAGACAGACACACAGATACACAGATACGTCAAACTCATAACCCCCTTCCTTTGTGTGTCGGGGGTTAACTAGGTGTTACAAAGAAACTTGATTCGTATCTCTTGAACGAGTTCTTATGCAACTCAACAGAGATTCTGGTTTCATTACCTGTTCTTGTACACAAATTATTTAGGGACCATTTTCAAAACGATTGAGAGTTAGGTGTCCTGACTTCATCCGTTCAGTTTTATGTTGATAAAATTATTTTTCGTCATTGTAAAAGCATGTAGTAAGGCATTGTTTTACCCTTAATTCATTGCATTCAGTGCTTTTTTTTTTTTAATGAACGTAGATAAATAAACCTTTTCTATTGCTTTAGTTATCCAGTAACGGAAATTTCCTTGTCCTGACTAGAGAATTCACATTTCCTTTTTTTTTTTTTTGTACGCTTTCAAGCAGCAGTTTTTTTTTTTTTTTTTTTTGTCCATTGAAGAAGGAAGTAACATTTGTTCTATAAAACATAGATTTTACTGAACTTATCATCAAACTGCTTTTAACTTCAATGCAGTTAGTGTCCTTAAATGTAACTCATGAGTGTTACCCCAGGGAATTAATTTTTTTTTTCAATGTGCAAAATATTTCTTTATTATATATTAGTTAGCAATAGTGTTAAATAAGCCATATTTGTTTCTTCTTAGAATGTGTAGGTCTAAAATGGGATAATTTATTCCTTATATATTGTATATTAAAATTTACAATTCAATGTGAAGTGTATTTAAATCATCTCTCATTAGTGTTGCCCGTTCATTTTGTAATATTGTTTTGAGTATATAAATATACAATTGGGAAGTAATGCATTTTTAGTTAAGGAAACAAGGAATCGAACTTTTCAAAAACACCGATATAATTTATTCCAGCGAAGAATTCTTCTGTAAATCTCATAAGTGTTACCGCTCATGAGTGTTACTTTTAACAGGTTTTAATCATAACACCTATGATAAAATAGACCCTAATAATGAGTAGCTCCATAGTTATAGATATTGCATTACCTTTAACTCATACCTTTATCCAATTTTTTTTTCCATACTTATTCAAATAAATTCATTCTTAAAAATTGAAATATGAACACTGACACAAAGCTAATATTTGCAAAAATGGAATTCGTGTGCGTCATTTAGGAAAGACTAATTTCCAAGATATAGTATTCAAATAACTAAATATTTTAGGAGAATTACGCCCAAAATTCTCTAATAAATAAATTAATGAGTCCATCTGTTATGAGTGTTACCGTCTCTCATGAGTGTGACAAGAGCTAAAATTTAGCATTTATATTAATAAACTTTTTTTTGAAAATTGGTTTCAGTATTGAATTTTTTTAATATTCATGGTGATTGCAATGAAAACATTTAATTCTTAATTTCATATGTTTTATTGTAAAGTTTACCTTTTATTTAGGAAACAAAGTAACACTCGTGAGAAAATTAAAAAAAAAAAAAAAAACTTAAAATTTCTTTAATAAATAAATATGTATACATTTTGACTTAAAACTGAGTATTTAAGATAGTTTAATCAATATTTGCTAGATTATTTATTTTTAGAAATTAAATTACAGAATGGTTTATAAAGGTAACACTCATGAGAAAAACGGTGACTTGCCAAGACGTTTTTTGGAATTTCTAAAATCTAAGCAAATTAACTTACAAATAATCATCTTGTTAGAAAGCTGTAAATCGTAAGGAATTTATACCTAAAAAAAGTTTCAATGTTTTAACAGCAAACATTTTCATATTGTGTTGAACCTAATGTGTCAATGAATTTAAAAATCACCCTCAGTGTTCAGTGGCATTGACGATACATTCATTTCTTCCACCCAAACCAAAAATAAAACCCCTAGATTATTTCATGTAACCTCTTTGTTGTTACATTGAAATTTTGATCGGCTTACACCGATCATTTTCGCGCAAAGAGTGTTTCCTTGTCAATGCTCACGTATAAATAAGCAGTTCGCATATATAGTTCTTATTAATCATCGTGTAAATAATAGCCGATGATTGAGTAACCCGTGTGTTTCAACAATGAAACTGGAGACGCAGGATGATAATTTGATAATGTGTGTTGGTAATATTTAACATGCAGGGAAAGGCTTTATTGTGACAAAGCTGAATTGGATCCGATAACTAAACTGCTTTACTGATACGACTGTGTCATTTCAGGAGAATGAAGAAACGAAAAAAAAAATGTTAGCAATGAACGCTATTTACTGAAGTTTAGGGTTCATCCACTGAAGTTAGGGTTACAATTTCAACTAAGAAAATATCATCAAGCAGGCAATGATTTCGTTCAAATGTCGAAGCAATTTTCACCCGTCATACATTTACGGGAGATTTTTTAGTATTTAAACAGAAAATAAAATTAACTCAGAAAAACTCCTCCCTATTTGTACATACATACATGCCCTTTTGTCTGTCTATTTATCTTTATCTTCCATCTGTCCACACACACATATACTTTACAGGTTTTCTATTTAAAAAAACTACTTGCACTTTAACTGTCGGTAATGTTCTGCTTTTTTGTTTTTCAGGTGTAACTAATTAATCAGAGCATGGCATGAATTCAACTTAGTTTGGAAGAGAGGAAGTTCGTCCTGAAGTAGCATTAGAAAACCGAAAAAGGCATTGAAGTTGCAAGATGATTTAATGGGGGAATTGCAAACCTCACCAACGAGCCGAATCATTGCTCGCATCAGAGACACACTTGAAGCAGATGGAACCGTTCACGTGAACAAGAAACATTCTGGACGACCATAGACATCCACGAGACTATACTTCAAAAAAATTTGAAATTTAAAATTGTAAGCTAGTGTCGCGATATTCATAATGACCTGTTTCGCGAGGTTTCAAATGTCTTGGTGCGCGTTATCAGCGTTGTCTGGACAATAACGGTTTTAATTTCAACAATTGCAAACACGATTCTTATTATATTTGTCTTTTGTATTCGAAGCTATTCCATTCCTGTCTAATTTCATAAATAATGTTTGTCTCACCATTTGACGTTTGAGTAATTTTTTTACACACTCTATACATATATGAGGTAAGTGCGTTAAAAAAGTTCATTCTTAATTTTATGATCCAATATCTCGCTCATATATGGTTCAATGGGCTCCAACTTTTGCATATTCATCAGTTGACTCATAAAAAATTCGTAAACAAAAATTGCGCGGGAATATTTAGTTTTAATTACACTTATCAGCAGTTTTGACAAAAAAAAAAAAAAAAAAAAAGATTTGATTATATTAGAAACGAGAACGGCCAATAAGGTCAACTCTGGGCACGGATCACATCACGCAGATTTGAATACAATAAAAATAAATAAATAAATAAAAATAAAAGCCCTTATTGTACTACTAACTAAAAAAACATTAAACCACATTTAATAAGCATCATCAAAAATTCCATATCTACTTTATTGGAAAGGAGAATCAATAGTCACACTCCCGGGGCACTAATAATTAATTATTTGTCTTTTGGTGGAATTACGGTAACCGGGTCGCGGCGATAAATATTTCATTCTGGCAACCCGCTACCTGACCTTGGCGACGGAGCAATTTTGGTAACCCTACACCAAAGCTGATTTGCTTTTCGTTTTCTTTTTTAAAAAAATTCCGTAGAATAATATTTTAAATTTTCTGAAAGATGATTTTTTTTCTGAAAATTGGCAACACATTGTGTTTTTTCAATTTTTAGATCTTCGAAACATTTTATGAAATTTTACATCTCGAAATGTTTGTCACTTTTAACTCTTTTTAAGTTATAGATTTAAAAATTAGTTAGTCATACCTTTTGGATACGTTTTTGGAATGTGTTCGCAGTAAGTTATTTCTTTCATGTTTTATTGTTCTATCTTAAATTTAAAATTTACTAATTATCGTAATCACTTATTCATTAAGTTAGAATTATAATTTTAGTTATGATAACGTTCTCTTAATGGATATTTTGATGTGATTTAACTAATTTAGTAGATCGTTTTAAGTCTTAATTAAACAGTAAGTATTTTTAATGGCTTTTTCTCAGATTATTTCAGAGTAATGTGTTTTATCCAACTTTTACTATTGTTAAATTTCGGTAAAAATTTATGTTTCATTTTAATGTTCCTTAGGAAATTAAACATGTTGATAGAACACCATATACGTCATGAAACTTTTCGTTCACATACTTCATATTTTATTTCTTTTCCTGCAGAAAAAAAATGAGTTCAATATTTCTGCAATGGGAACATAAGAGCAGTATCGGCAAATTTTTATTTAGAAATTTTTTTCGCATTTTCGCCATGGGTTGTACTTTAGCTTTCTTGTACAAGCTTGCTTACTTGCTTTCACTGAAAAAACAAAAAGATCAAATTCCATCACTTCGCTATTGTTAGTATCGAATCCAAAACACGTTTATTTTTATGTCTCAAATATTCATTTCTGTAGATATTGCGCTTTATCTTTCCACGTTTAAATTAACATCTTGAAAAAAGTTATCTCTCATTTGTCTTTTCTGCAAACTTTATTTCAAAGTAAGAAAAATAATATAGTTCTATAAAAAAATAGGCTTAATCATTTGCTCCTTTCCATATTTTAAAAAAGAAAAAAAGAATTTTAATGCTTTTTTTTCTTTACGGTTGCAATCAGAGAAAGAAAATGATTAATTAGCAGTTGTAGTTACCTAGGTGATAGTTTGAGCAATCCGAAGCTCCGCCCCTTGTCTTTGGGTGAACTCTCTTTTGATGATTTGTTTTGTTTACATTGTAGTACTTTGTTTACATTGAGTCGTAGGTGCCAAAGTTGGCAGCGTTTGAAAAAATACGCCAATGCGATCCGGTTACCGTAATTCTACCTGCCTTTTTACTTCACTTCACTGCACGGATCGTTTAATTTTGAGCAGCATATACAGCATAGAATCATTAATTAGGCCAACAATGATCTTATCTCTGCCGTGCTAAGCGCAAATGTGGTATCTGCAGCTGAGGTCAAACCGAAAAACTACTATTTAAAGTTTTACGCCTCCATGTATTTGATCCAGATTCCACTTTTTTAGATTTAAAAAAAAAATAGTTCCAATTCACAAATGACAATAAAACATTCCATAGGGGTAAAACATGTTATAAAGAACCACCTCGTGACAATAACTCAATTTTGACAAAAAGTGTAGATACCACTTTTGTGCTTAGCACGGCAGACTACAGTTTAATTTTCAAGGTTATCAAATCACGAGAAAAAATGACTGTACACAACGACATTTTTCTTTTCGAATTCGTTAACTACATAAACTTGGCTTCTAGAGCAATGGAAAACTTTTTTTTTTTGTTTTGTTTATTATAGTTAGCTACAGTGAACTAGTGAAGAAAAAAAATTACTTTAAAATAAGATCAGGTAAGACAACTGATGGAAACAAGTCTTGAAACCAAGTAATTATCATCCTTTCCACCTCTAGATAACAAAAGTTTACTTTTGGCTTGTAGCAACAGTGTAAAAAACGGAACAAGATTTTGTTTATTAAGATGAAGGTGATATGATAAGAATTCGACAATCTTTTATTGAAAGAAGTTGAATAAGATAGATGTAAATAGTGTAAATATTCTCAAATAAATGGGTTTTTCTAATATAAACTTTTTCTTTCAAGAACATCATGAACTTTTATGTAACTGCGTAGACAATTGGCTCAAAAGTAGAAAATGTTTTACGAGACGGTAACAACAACAATCCTCTTTTGCCTGGTGATACCAAACACTTTGCTGGGAACGCTTAATTACCATTTAGGCTTTCTGAAGACAGTAAAAACTTGGGAACTACTTTGATATACCCCCCCCCCCAAATCAGAAATTTGGCGACTTTTTTTCCTCGCAATGCAAAATACCTGTTTTTGGCGTTGGCGCAAAATACCTGGTTTTCAACAACACTATATACAGTAGGCATATTGAAAGCTAAAAGATAAAAATAATTAATAGAAAAAAATATAATTGGAAAATACAACCAGATTTGTGGCAAAATACAGCAAGTCAGAATCTGCTTGATCACTTCACAAAGAAATGGCGCTAAAACATACTCGACGTTAAATACCGGTTATCACAAATTTGCCATTTCAACTGCGCTTGCGCACGGACTTTGCTGATTTTAAAAATCTTGCTAAAATTTATTACTAACATTTTAAATTTGTTAATAAATATGAAACGGCAACAGATAAAAATTAGAAATCACAAAATTTTCTCTGGTTTAGTTTTTAGGCCTCGGAAAAGATTGAGTTTTGCGTCTGAATTACGAATGGATTCGGTGTCTGATTTTTCTAACAAAGGCCCTTTTCAGGGCCAAATTTTTACCTCAGAAGAGCGTATTAGAATTGCAGCATCACTTCTAATACAAAGTGGATCCCTCAACATAAATAAAAATGTATAATACTAAGCTGATTACGCCTAACGCAAAATATCCGCAAAAGACGGATACCTGTACTCATGTTCCAATAATTTTTGAAGTACACAACGTGTTTTACGTTTATGTTAAATAAATATTTCCAAAACAATAAATATTGAAGTGTCATTTTTCTCTTAACATTATAAAGATTATCAGTTATTCATATCCGTAGTTTCAAATAATAGATCACGAAATCGCTGTGAAAATATTCTAATCATTTTCATTAATTTGTTGGAACTCTAGCTCAGCCTAAATATAAACAAGTGACACGAAATCTTAAAACAAAAAGCCCAAAAAGCTAAGTCCGCGCGCAAGCGCAGTTGAAATGGCGAATTTGTGATAACCGGGATTTAACGTCTAGTCTAAAACATATATGGAATCCAAAAATTGTTGCCACAAAACTTTCAAAAAAAAAAAAAATCACTCAAAAAATTGTACAAAATACAAGACAATACTAAATTTGGCAACAGCAAAAACCTAAAAGCTGAAAAAACCTAAATTGGCAACACCAAAACAAGAAACAGCAACCCTAAAAAATCCGTAGGGAGTGCCAGATTTGGCGCGCATTTTTTTTTTGGGGGGGGGGGGGGTAAATCAAAGTTATATCAAAACTTGATCAAAAAATTTTTTTATACTACATAAAAATAGGGGATTGCCTTATTGGAACACATGGCCTTATTTGGCGCATCCACCTTATACATATGTAAGTATGTATCTGTATGGGTCTTTCTTATATGATGTTTAATTTGTATTGTCGCTTTTTTTTACTAAATGTTGTAAAAAAATCTAGGCCCGCAGCAAGACACTTTAGCATTGGAGAAGTTAAATTATGCAGTAGCAAAAGAAAATAAAATCCTATGAAAAGGATTACTGCATAACAAACTTCTATGGTATACAGATCTGAGAGTCTATAACACATTATTGGATCAATATATACAGTTGCTCTTATAAAAAGGTTATCTTTCTCTTTTAATTCCCGTATAAAAAGAAATCTCTTAGCTTAAAGACTCTTCAAAGCTATTTCTTTCATCCATACCATTTGCTTGCACTGAGTCTTGTTTACAACTTGTATAAACATTTTTTCAAACCTTATAGTTTCAAGTTAACTATTATCCACTCAACAGAAGCCCCACATTTTTCACGTAAACGAGAAAATTCCGTTTTTTATTACACCATTAAACAAAATAGAGCACCAGTTTTTCAGCCTTATGTAACTTTTTCAAGATAATCCTTTTTGGTACATCGTTAGTTTTAGGAAAAATGTATGCGTTTCGCAATTTCTTGGCTTATTTTTTTTTCTTATTCATTTATACATTTTTAAAATTTATGTCGTCAACATTTCAAATAGTTTCTAAAGTGAAATAATTTAGAAAATAATTTTTTAAAACGTGTACGAGAAAAAAAAATCTTAAAATCGGTGTTTTTTTATAAAACATTTATCTTGTACGCGTCAATCTTTTTAAGAAATTGAGACTTGAATGAAATAAGTTTCAGTTTCTACTGAGGTAGTCGTTTCGCATAGAACTCATCTTCGACTTGATTGTTCTCAGTTTTCAGGACATTAGAAAAACATACGTTCTATTTATATGTTACACTAGCAAAAATATCCTGCGTTGCCTGGGTCAGTAATAATTGTGTGAAGCAATACCTCATTTCATTCGTTTCCTGTTTTAGCTGAAAGAACTCTAAACACACCACTTTCCCGTGATTAAAAATCGAGCTTTTTCCTTACTCATAAAAGTAAAACCGCAATAAGTATAAAGAACAGAATTGTATTCAATTCAAAAACGATAGCACGACATTTAAGCACATAAAAATTTGAAGAATTTCCAAAGTATGAAATTTCACTTGTTTAAAAAAGATTTATCAGTTAATATTTCTTTCTTTCTTTTTTTTTTTTGAACATAGGTTAAAACTTTTTTTATATAGCTATTGAAATACGAACGGTTTTTAAAAAATGTAGCCGCCTGTAATTCCAATATACTTGATTTATTTATTTTGGGAAATTTCAGTTATTGAGGGTTCTTGGTATGATTTAAAATGTTACCAAATTTGCCGTAATCGTTTTGGAATACCTTGGAATGCTCCCCCTCCCTACTTTGTAAAACTGTCTGTTACTAATTTTCGTCAAATAGATATTGTCGCTAAATACTGAGATATTTTCGGTGACCATAAAATGATGCTAAACATTTTCTTCCGAAATTAATAGTAAAACTCGCAAAGTGTTTGAAATTGTGCAGAAAGATAAACTAATGGTTGTTTTTGTGCTGTTTATAGATTTGCCTAACTTAGTAAGCGGATTCTTTACATTTTAACAAAAGTTTTAAAGGTTCTTTCAATTGCGATAATTTGGTTACATGGTGAAATGACAACCGAGAATCGTTCGTGGCTCTGGCAATCATCTTCTATGAGTTAAAAAGTCAGATGTCTAGCAATTCTACAACTGTATTCAGGGTAGCCAACGCGCCTGGATCTTTAGATACAACTATCTTTGTAATGCATGGGAAGTCCCCCTTATCCCAGATTATATTTTTAACAATTCTGTTATTCTGAGAGCCTTGTCTCTTACTGGGGAGTTTCCCTTCAGCGAACCCTTCAGTAGACAGCTTTATACTGACAAGCACCTCAACATCGCAAAATATGTTTTATCTGCACAGGGAAAATTAAATAAATTTAGTGGCCAGTGGGTGTTAGGTTGGGTAACATTCTAGATGAAGTCCTTCTTCAAACAAAAAGCATTATCAAGATCGGTTCATTGGTGGATAATTTTTGATTCGTAACATCTAACGCAGCAATGCACTTTAAGAATCAGCTTCGCGGGCGGCCTTAGTGGCAAAGAACGCTTACGTTCAAGTCATTTATTAAACAAAAACAACGAGCCACATAGATAAGCTTCACGAGTCACATATGACCTGCAGGCTTTAGGTTGAGTCCTCACTCTGGATCAAGCTCCCCTCCAAGTGTGACAGTGAACTCAAGTAAAATTTCCTGAAAGCAGTGTGAAATTTTCGGAAACGATAAAGAAGCTCGCCTCCCCTCCCCGTAAAAACGTTTCGAATATGCAAAGAAGAATTATTAAAAATACACGAAAAAAATATTTTTTTAAAGATAATTTTTCAGTTTTAAGATACGTTGTTGGCCCAAATTTCTGGTTCGAAAAAAGAAGAAAAAGAAAAACGATCGGTTTAGTTGATATTCGAATCGTAACATCAAACATGAGAACACGCGACAAGAATCAGTTTAATAGACCTCATGCGTCCTGCGACCGCAGGTTGGATCAACAGTTTTGACATAGTCATCTTTCAAAAAATTAAAACAAGTCACATGGACCAATATTGTGGCCCCAATTTAGTCGGCGGACCATAGATAAAGTAAAGATGGAAAACATCTTGATCAAATCATGCTTCAGTCAAAAAAAACACACACACACACACACACAGCAACCATTGGTAAAGCTTGATCAAGAAGAGATGGCGGATGACCTTAGAATGGAAACATGATTTGTATAATTTGTAACAGATACAATCAGCCAGAAAGCGCCGAGTAGTAAGAATATATAAATAAACTACTTATTACACATAATGCAAATGATGTTTCCGCTTCAAAGCCATCCGCCATCTCTCCGTGGTCAAACTTTGCATAGTTTTTGAATCGTAAAATTTAACATAACAGCGGGAAGGATCAGCTTCACAAGTCCCATATGACCTGCAGACCGTTGGCTGGGCATCCACGCTTAAGAACACTCTTAATCAAGTCCCTTTTTAATTAATAACAATGTGATCTATTGGATGAGCTACAAGGGCACATATTGCCCACGGGTCATAGACTGGATCAAACCGGCTAACACTTTCGATCAAGCCCAATTAGCAGTAAAAAAAAAAAAAAAAAAAAATTAAGATCCGTGCATTTGTTTTCAATTCAAAAGCGTTTAATATGATTACAAGCCACATATCATTCAAGTCACATTTCAAACAATAACTACGGATCCCATATGACTTACGGGCAGGGGTGAACTGGATCCCCCGCAAAAGCGCAAAAGGTTCGACGGCGAGGAAAAAAGTAATAAATGAAAGCACATAATTTCGAGAGCAGATCCCCCGCCCCTAAAGGTTCACAATTCGCATGTTTGAGTGCGAGCAGGGAAAAAGTTAAGAAAAGAAAAAAAAAAAGCGTACTGGTTCAAAAGCGCAAAAAAAGTAAATAAATAAAAAATAAAAATTTAAAAAACTAAATAAGATAATGATATAAAATAAATAAATAAAAACAAAGGCACAAAAGTTCGAGGGCGCAAGAGTGCACAGGAGGGGGTGGGGGCGCACCGGCTCCCGGCGCGGCGGTGCGATCCCACCCAACCCGCAGGCCGATGAACCGAGGGTTGAGATGAACGATGGTTGGGAAATACACACCGACGTACATTAAACTAAACTAGCCCTCATTTTGCGCCAGTAGTTTAAAAGTTAAACTGTAAGGAAATTGACGTCAGTTATCTCAGACACGGTTCTGAGCTCAAGGTTACAAGAGTTTCGAATAATCGAGGTTCTACTATAGTTCTCAAACAGGAGTATCTATTTTTCTAAAAAATGAGCATGTCCTTCAAGACGAGAAAAATATGAAAAATAACGCATAATAATGCAAAGATTATGCTTGAAATTAAAAAGCTGTAATTCTGACAAGAACGCAACTCTGCCAGATGAGGGATGAAAAGCTTAAAATTCTAAAATATAAAGAGGTGCACCCGATTCCCCCGAACTTGATTTTTTTTTGAGAGGGCGGAAAATCTTAATTCGTCGAATGGAACTCACGTATCTATACCTCAGCGCCAGAGTGATGCAACTACAAAAATGCGATTTTCTGTACAGTAAACTCCCGATTATCCGCGAGTTGATTATCGGTGGGGCGGATTATCCGCAAGTCAATCAAGAATGAGGAACAGGTATTTTTGCAGAAAAATCAAATACCAGGGTTTTTTTTTTTTTCGAAAAATTGTAAATTTAAACTCAATTGCTTTTGCTTTGTTTATTTACAGGTATTAGCTTATTTTTTACCTTTTCTGTTTTCTTCGTCGTATATACGTTTGTCAAGTTTCGTTGTGCAAAAGAACAAAACTTTTTTACAGTGCTGTATTGATTTTCATTGTTTATCGAAAGTATTGTGCATCAATGCAGTCAAGTTTTTGCAGAAATACAGTCGAGTCCCGCTACAACGCGATCCGACTTACGCGAAATGGCTATAACGCGATTTTATCACCAGTAAAGAATTTTAGACCTAACGCGAATTCCTTGCGCAACACGAAAATTTTCGTAAAGGAATCGTGGTGTGTAAGTATCGGCTTTGTTATTGGATACTAAATTTTTCTTTTCCTTCATGCCTATAGCATCACTGAGAGCGGAATTTCCCACACCTTTGCTTATACAAATAACTACTCCTCGTTTTCCATTTATTTTTTTCCTTCTAAATGGGAAAGTTGATAAAATATAATGACACCTAAGAGCGCTGTTTCATCTAAAGTTCGTGAAGATAGAAAGAAAAAGAGAAAGATTCTGACAATTGAAGAAAAGCCTAAGATTATATGCTTGAATATGCTATAAAATGGGTCGAAGACAGCACGACAATAAGGTATGAGTGAATCTTCCATTTGTACAATTAAAAGTCAAAAACAGGAAATCCGTAAAAGTTTACCGAGTAGTGCCTAAGCAAAATGCAAATATGAAAACAGAAGCTGCTCTCGTATTGTGAATTTAGGAAATCATTAAGAGGGGTTTTGTCATAGATGGAAACGTTATAAAAGAATTAGTGTAGCAACTGTATTGTGTATTTAACAACATATAAAAATAATGGTTTGATCACACCAGCATACATCTTAATTTTCTTAAGTTACAATTATCGTTACTGGATCTACTGTACATTACAACTATAGTGCATTTGTTTATCATACTACATACTATACGTACCGTAGTGGCTTATTTTATGTCTTTCTTTCCCATCGATCATTGATTTTGTGCATCGCAGCAGTATTTTCTGCGGAATAAAACATTACTTTTTTTAAAAAATACAAATAAAAACTCAGTTTTTTACATAAGAAACAGTGATGTATAGTTAAGAAATGGTTTTTAACAGTTTTAGGTGGTGTTTACAAGTGTCTAAAATAATTGGGTATGTTTATGAAAGTTTTGACACATACCCTTTCCCACGACGCGAAATTTCAACTTACGCGAGTGGTCTTGGAACGCATCCCTCGCGTAAGTCGGGATTCGACTGTATAGTTTTATCTTATTTGACCCTCTTTTTAACCTTTTTGCGGCTTGTCCGCGATTTTGCACGGATATCGGGAGTTTACTGTAGAAACCTATTCCGCATCGAGACATGTGAACGTAATTCTTTAAAAAAAATCCTTTTCAATTCTTTTACCAGGGTTGAAAGAGCGCGTCTCATCCTTTGCATGAACCAGAAAAAAGATTTTCCTCTCTACACTGTAAAAAATCTCGGAAAACTCTCTGAATAAACAAAAAAGCTTTCCGTAATACACAGATTCGTACGCCCTCAGCAGTTTTCTATTCTTATCAAAAACCTTTTCCGTTTAGCAAGAAAGTAAAAGTCTACGCATGCGCAGCTCACACAGCAATTTTATAGTCCTACACCAAATCCAAACTGAAACTTTCGAAAGCACGCAATGAAAACAAGTGCTGACTCATGTATGCGAGGTAACACTCATCAAGGGGATTAGTAGAAGTTTTGTTCCTCGCGTGAATTCACTAAAGATAATTTTAAATTCTTATATTTTCTTGCTTATGTATCGTCATGAGATTGAATGTGAAGCTATGTCACTTATTTTTAAGTACGAAGTGCAACTTCTCGACGCATGCTCGCTGAAGGAATACAAACTGAAATTAAAAACCAAATAACTGCCGAGAGGACGCCATGTAAATTCGTTGCGTCGCATAACTTGTGTAGGTAATTTACTTTTTTCTTGGATATTTTTCTTCTTTCTACCAAATGGGTAATTTTTATTGGCAGAATTTTATTCTGTCATAAAAATCACCTTTTTGGTGACCAAAGCCTGCAAAAGACCACCTCCGACGAATAGGTAAGTTGCTTTGCAACTCTATTACTTTAAAGAGATTTAGTTCATTTAAATCTCGTTAAAAAAAACTATTTTCCTCAGTATCATTTTTTCGTTGTGAACTATTGCAATTTGAAAATATTTTACATTACATAGAACACATATTTAAAGTGCAAGTGTGTCTAGTTTTATTCTGTAAAATTTATGAATTGAAGATTATAAAAAACTTGAATTAAGTGTTATTGTGTACTTTGTTTTTATGTGTCAATCACAGTTAATATTTGGCTGAACATTTATGTATCAAGCATTATGAATTAAATGTTATAATATGCAAATTGTCAGGTTTGATAGTTCGTCTTTAAGGTTGCATGTTTTCATTCTCTTGTAAACAGTGTAGCTAGATTGTATGAAGTAAAAAAAAAAAAACTATCTCTTGTAACTAAGAACATAGTGCTTCAGTATTATCTAAATGACGATATCTCTTTAAATATTTGCATTAGCGAAACGCTTTAAATTAGTTAAATGTGTATTAATTTCTTTAACAAATAGATACATATATGTATTTAAAAGTGTCTTCATTTTTTTCGTTTTACGAGCCTCAATTTTACCAAAAGCAAAAAAAAAAAAAAAGTCTTAATAAAATAATTTTGTATTTTTACACCATATTGAAGTATTTGACTTATAATTTATACGATACTTTGATTTATAATGTATATGATACTTTGATTTATAATGTATATGATACTTTGATTTATAATTTATATTATACATGAAATATTATTTATCTCAGCAGAGCTTCATTAGTACGATTTATTTTAGTTGCAATGTACCTGCCCTTAAGGTAAAGAAGCTGCAAATATAACAAACAAGAATTATTTCTCAATAGTATATTTTTGTATATATATGAAACAAACAAGCAATGAATAGCAATGAGAAAAAGAAAATTAAAAGTAGCCATTATTGGAATAAAGTTGAAAGGTTGGATTTGGAGCTCATCAGCCGTGGAAGAATCGATAAATATGGTCAAAAGACCAAAAGATATTAAACTATTTACTAAATAAAGAGTGTTTAAGCTCTAATATATGCATTACATTGGGCCAAACGCACCATATGCTAAACTATATGCAATAAACAAGAGCTTAAACCTAAAATTAAAAGTAGGGTTTTTTTACCTCGGTTAAATTAAGAAACAAGTCCCTATAATTTGCCTTCCTCAGGACAGTACCTACTGCATGCATACTAGTTTAATGTAGGACAGTCAGGAGGAATGAGTCAGTGGCAAAAATGGAACAGCAGCATTTACATGCCAAAATAAAAAGTAATATTATTTCATGTCATTGTTTTAAAAGTGATCATTTTTAAAAAACTATGTTATTAATATACAATGTACATATGGGGAGAAGACGAGGGGCGTTCACCACGCAGACTGTGCCATTGACATTTTCAGTGGGTTACTTTTTCAAGGGGAGGTGGGCGCTTCATGGCATTTTATGGGTGCACCATCACTCTTATGGTGGGAGGGGGGGGGGTTCTCGTATATATGAAATGGAATAATCATGTAATAGAGTTCAATGTTTTAATAAATAAAATATATATTGCATTTTGCGCACACTGTAAAAATAAAATCAGTAACCTATTTTGAATAAGTATTTATATTTGTGATGAGCTGGAAAAGGGCAAGAACAGAAGAATCAACCCGAATTGTTCCAGCAGGGGGACTTGGTGTCATATTTAAATTCATCAATTTCTCTGTTGGTACTTTTCGGTACACTTTATTCGTCAGAGAAATTGACTTGAGGTGAACGAATTCCGAAACGCGAAGGGTAGGTAAGTCCTGTCAAATTTTATCCGAAGATAAAAGCTATCAAGTTTGAGGCAAGATATGTTTTTAAGTTCTGCATTAAAAATACAATATGTTGATAGTTTTGTCTTGAAAATATTGAGAGAAAAACTGAAGTTTAAGATTGTTTAACAAACAATCCCCACTTTTCAGAAGGTACCCCCCCCCCTCCAATTCCCCCACGATTTTGTGATTAGGAATGAAACTACTAGATTATTTCATAATTTTTCAAAAATTTATAACTGTGCATATGTTATGCTGTTAACCATGCTATTTGTCATTAGAAATTAAAAAAAAAAAAATCCACGAATGATTCTAAAATTGCTTGTATTATTGCTCTTAGATATGAAAGAATTGAAACTGATATGGTATGCAATACTATAATAAAGAATTATATTTTAGAAAAAATCTCGGAAAAAGGATTCCGAAATTCTCGGAAACGTTTTTGAAAATTGTTTGGAGAATTCCGAAATACTCGGAAGCGTTTTCCACCCACAGCTGCACAGAATACTCAGAAACATTTCTGGAAATTACGGAAAGAGGATTCCGAAATACTCAGAACCGTTTCTGAAAATTACAGAAAGAGGATTCCGAAATACTCAGACACGTTTCTGGACATTACAGAAAGAGGATTCCGAAATACTCAGAAACGTTTCTGAAAATTACAGAAAGAGGATTCCGAAATACTCAGAAACTTTTTGAAACTTTCATGAACCCCAGCTGCACGATATACTCAGAAACGTTTCCGGAATTTTTACAGTGTACTGTAAAATTATCATAATGTGATTTACGTCCTTCTGGCTCTAAGGTACATATATTTACCGATTGAAAAAAACGTTATCACGCACGCATTAAGTATATCTAATGAAATAGGACATTCGAACATTTAAAAATTGCAGCGTTGCAATTATGTCCCCAAATTCGCCCAATATGGCAACTTTTGGGAGGTCCTAGAGACCTTTCGTAACCTCCCATTGGGTGCTTCTGCATGCAACTTACTAGAAACTAAAATTATTTTTATGTTCGGAAGTGTCAATCGTATTAGTGCATATAACCTGAAGTAAAATTTTGATTTACTGCTGACGCAAATATAAAACTTTTGACAGACAAGCGTTTCGTGTTTATATATTTAACTGCATACTTTTTACTATTTTGTGGAGTATTTCGTTGATGATTTTTTTATAATTATTTTAATTTTGATAGTTAAGTACGAAGGCTGGCTCCAGAGTTCAAAGTATTTTTAGTCGTTCAGATTTCAGAGCATTATATTTCCAGAGTGTCTTGCTGAGCAAATGATTCAGCAGATCACGTACAAACAATATAAGTCAACTTAGAATTGTTTGCATGTCTCTCAGCCACGTTTTTATTTTAACTATTTATTTTTAATTCAGCGAATTATATACAGTAGATAAACGTTTCTGACGCTGTCTGAATCTTGTTATATTGTAAAGTTTATCATTAAAATGGTCAAATACAAATTATTAAAGAATTAAAAACTGAACATAAAAACAAAGTTAATCGCGATACGTTAAAATTTTACTAGAAAATATAAGGATTTAAATGATAAGTACCGACATCATAATAATCGCAAACAAATTCTAATGTTCTAATAACTTTAAATACGATCAAGGAGGAGTCGACTGCTTTTTAAATCTAATTAGAATTTCAGAAAGTGTTTCAAAACTATCATACGCCCAATAAAGTGTTCTAAATCATCACAACTACTCGAATTTTTGCTATAAAGCAAACGCTACAACTTCGCAAATAAAATTGTAAATCCATCATCAACGAATAGTGGGATATGAATTACGATGTCAAAATAAACACCTTTATTTTACATACATTACAGATTATGAGAAAAGCTACATCTTAAGGAAATGGGAATGAATAAATGTAATTAGTACTTACCATTTACTTGAATTCTTGCTTAGCTGTCATGCCTCAGTAAACAAAAAATCAACTAACATGGCTGTCGATGCGTTGAATTCGAGAGTTTCTCTTTGAAACTTCCCGTACGAAACCTTTTGCACATCGTTTTGCGCAACCTAAAACAGTTTTAGTTTTTCTCTGTTATTCAGCAGAATAGTATTAGACTGTTTGAAAACACAATATATTACTATAAAAACAAAAATAGTTTTTTGCTGTGTAGTGCTCAAATTTGATATTAAAAAAAGCAAGAATGAGAAATAAATTGTCGAAAATAAATTTGACATTAGAAAATTACCGTATTGCTATCTTTACTTATTTTGACAAGCGAAATGTTTAACAGAAAAACTAATACATGTACGCATACCGAGCCAAACCACTTTCGTTAACAAAATATTTTCACAAAAAAAGCTTTTTTTTTATATAGAGCTATGTAATTATAACCCCCACTCACCTTCACCTTCTAGTTTAGTAAAGGATTTTTTCCAATTTAACGAAGCAACTTTTTTTTAGAGGTATTTCGCACTAATCAGCGATTTGAGTACAAACCTCTTTACTTTCTTTAAAACTATACTATTAGGACAAAAGATCAAAATGACTTTATTTTGATAAAGACAAAATGATATTCTTTCATACTATAAATGCTGTTTGTGACGTATTATCTAGCATCAAACTATTTTTCCCTTCAACTTTCTATCTTAATATTTATTATTCAAAATTAATGTGCGTTTTTTATTAATATGAATCTGAAACAGGATATACATTTGACGTATTTATTTGTTTCGACAAAAGTAGACTTTTGTATATTGAAGAGTTAATTTAAGGAACAAATGACAGGGATAACAAGTTGAAAAATTAACATTTATGGGAAACTGTTTATTACTTACAAATTTGGGGTACGATGCTCGACTTTAATTGGATGTTCCAAGGATGCTTCAACGAAGGGTTCTCTCCCATTCATCTCTGTATGCCACTTAAAGGACTAGAATGAAGTAAAGGAGAGTATTTTTTTAAATTAATTCTTTTTCCGATCGTTGCATACTAAGTAACATTTTTAATAAAGTACTTAAAATAATGTCATATGCATGCTCGCGAACGTGCTTCCTGATGAATTCTTTTAAATGAGAAAATTTTTCTCAAGTCGGTAAGAGTTTTTGAGTTGACATTGAAGATAAATTTAAATGTCATTGTTCATTTTATTGTACATTTCAGAAACATTTCATCGATAGAGATGAGAGGCAGTGAGTGACGATATAATAGTCTTTGTTACATTTTGAAAAGATTTTGGCGAGTTTCTTCCTCTTCAAGAAACACGAGAATTGAACCGTGCCTCTTAAATAGCTCCATCTTAAAAAATTAATTTTACAACGTGTTTGTGTGTCATTGTGTGAGAATTTTTTTTCTGAAACAATCCTAAGAAATCAATTTTTTAACAGCTGCTTTAAAAGTGAGTGCAGCTTAAGGAACAAACTGAAGAAGACATCATTAGCATTTGCATCAGATTTTTAGTTGATAAATTAGCTGAATCTATAGCTCGTTACTATTATTGGAATTACATATATAAACATTTCTGTACCTCAGAGCCAGACTGACGTAAGTCCCAAAACTGCGATTTTCCGTTTATTAATGCACTAGCTGCATTGCCCAGCTTTGCACGGTCTAGCTCAAAAATAAAAGTTAGGTCAAGTGACGCGTGTTGAACAATCAGGCTTCAGATAGAGAAAAAAATAATCTGTAAAATTTCCCGTCAAAATAATCATTCTGTACGAAAAAAATGGCAAATCTAAAATTCCCGAATAAATTAAACGCTACCCTCCATAAATACAAGTAAAAAATAAAAAAAAAGAAAAGAAATCGCCAAAAATTAATCAACAGGGGAATTTTTTACCTCTAAACAAAAACAAGATTTTATTTATTTAAAGCCGAGGAAAAAAAGAAAGTGTCAAACTTCTGAACGCTAATTTAAAATGAGATCGTGCAAACGATAGTTTTTCCGATATGAAAATAGAGTTCCATTGGGCATTACAGTGCTTTTGAATTTTTTTTCCAGTGTCTTTGCAGCCTTTTTTTTTTTTTTTTGAAATTCGAAGGAAATGAATGAATTTCATGGGTATTTTTCGCGGGCTTTTGAATGGCGCCAAAATCGAACTGGTCGGATAATACTTTCGGGTAGAAAGAGCCATTTAATGCTCAACTCAAATTTTCAGCAAAATCTTCTGAGTAGTCCAAAGTTATGTGTGTTCAAACATGCAAACGCTTTTAGTAGACTTAAAAAATAAGATATGCATCGGGTATACTTAAAATCTCGATTAATAGACATTTACTTCCTTTTTTAACTATTTATACCACTACAACTCTGATTTAAATAAATGAAATGCTGATACATTACAATGCATCATTCTAAGCACATTTAAAAAATAGTTGAAAAAACACTTAAATAGATAATCAAATTGAAACAAAACTTGATTATTGCATTTCGCGATTGCAAGAAACATAATTTGAATTCAAAGCGTCAATTTTCAAATGACTGCTGAATGGTACATGTTTAATTACCAGACTGCGCGTACGCGACGCAAAGGAGGGTAATGTGCTTATAAGTCTATGTATGTATGTTCGTCCTTATGTGGCGGTGTAGGGGGCTAAACGCCTTGGCAAAATTTGGTAGTTCTTACGTCAAATGATTTGTCTTAACCTTGGGAGTGTCACTAAACACATGACAATAATCAAAACTCACCATATTAACAACCGGTTGCAATTTTGTCAGTTTGGGATCGTGGCGCACGCCACCTGCGTGCGACAAATGCTGGTAGCTTTTGCCTGAATTTTTTGTTTACTAAGTGTACTAATTGGGCTTCAGAAGCCGAGTGATCTAAACGATTGCTTCTCGCACTTGAGGTGGTGGATTCGACTCTCACCCTCACTCCGGATGTACTTTCTCTTCTTTCTAACGTAAATTCTTTCATGTGTTGTTTATATGTATTCTGTACTGTAATAAAAAATATATCATGTGTAAGGGAACAAGACACTCAGATTGTAGCCCCATCAAAATAAACCCGTGCAATAAACTCCAAAAGAAAGAAAGTCTACTAATTCGATTTTCATCTCTAACATGTTGCATTCGTTTTTGCCTTAATTCAAGGGACTGAGTTTCGCGACGTGTACTTTCTTCACAGGCTGTTTTAGTTTTGCGAGAAAGATTTGACTGACGACAGTTCCTTGCTAGCGTCATCATGAGTTATACAGGCTGTTTATATAGCTGTACTGTGGTTGACTTAAGTTCGTGCTTTTTTGCTGAAGGTTAAGCACATGTCGTTTCAAGCCGAGTTAGGTCCTTAGAGGTTCAAATTATCAGTAGTTTAGACCACCGAAAGTTACTTAATAAACCTCACGATACAAAGTCTCTCAATAAAATAACAAGATTGCGGAATGCACCGTCTCATAATCACAATAACTAAGCCTTAAAAAATAACTAAAAAGTGTAAAATAAAAAATTATTAAATAAAAACAAAAAACCCGACTGCGTAAAAACCAAAAAAAAAAAAAAACTAAAATGAAAAATGTAAAAGCCCAGTAGTTTAGAATGTTATTAAGTGCTACTGAATAACTACACCACTGAAATAGTTTTAAAACCTTACACAGGTAAGACAAACCATAAATTCAAAAGCAGAATAGAAGCATCAACAGTCGAGGCCCATTCAGATTTAATGGGGTTCCTTGATTCAGAAAGGAATTTATAAGGTCATTAATTATATAATCTAATTGCATGTAAGAACAAGTTCGATTAAAAATGAATGTTTTTATACCGTTACAAAAACTCTGGGAAATATGCAAAAAATTATAACTGCATTTAGGATTTAGATTTCTATTCATTGTGGGAAATGATTTTATAAAGATGGTAAACTATGCGACATTAAAACTATAAGATGTACCTTTTCGAGCAATTGACGGAATCAATTAATACATTAATACCTCATTGGCAAGTATCCTGATGCAAAAAAAAAAAAAAAATCTCACGCAATCTTAGCTCCGTCTCTAATGGAGTGGTTGGCTTTTATTCCAAACCAGAATGGAGTATATACATTGATAATATTGACCTAAGATTTGAAACTCACATGGTGGTTTCATAGTCGAAGTGTACAATCTCAATATTCTATTAGCTGTTTTCAGACAGCGAGATATATTTAGCGCATCCAGATCGCAGTTTGCAAGGTAAGGAGAGCATACGCCTTATTTTACGGCATGTGATATTAGTATTAAATATTGCTGGTGTTTACTCAATATCATCAGGTCAACTTGCAATCTAATGGCTTAAAACCAACTATGAGACGCTTTTCTGAGTCGCAAAGCCTTTTTCCTAATTTTACTGGAGCAAGAATTGGAGCCTAACTGACGTTAAACTATCAATAAACTGGAGAAGATGCCGTAATGAGAGTTCGTTAAGATGTAAAAAGAAAATAGCCAACTGGAGGGGTTCTGCGGCGCTTTTGCTTCAATTGGCGAATGCTTCCAACTTTTAATTTAATGAATTGAAAATATTTGAAATATGCATCAGATTGCAACACACAACTTCTAACAAATATATAAACCACTTAACTTCCTTATCGTTTTTCACTTATAAGCAACAAAATGAAGTCTGTTTCAGTTCATGACAAGCAAGTGGACGAGCAAACGGTCAAATTTTGGCTCCCTTGCGAGTTTTGTGATACAATTATGAGAGTTAGTTTTTCTAAACGGTATTGGCACGAGGAAAACGAATTTGGATGTTACTACCCCCAAAAATGCTGCAGGGGGGGGGGAGGGTTATAACTGCAAACATAAAACAGTTATATATTCATAATTTCTCGGTTTAAAACAAGTTTTAAACGCTGAAAATGCTTATATCCACTAATAACTACATTATAATGCCTAAAAATCCGAATATTCGAATCCATTTACTGGATGCGACACTACTGGAGCGTTTGCTGGGAAAGGTAAACTATCTTGTTGGAAAGCCTTGCAGCAATGTGATTCAAATATTTTGCAAGCTTTTGGAAATTTAGGATCGCATTCTACGCCCTCTGACGATATGTTTGCTGCATTAGAGCGGTATGTTTGTTAGTTTTATATGCCAAACTGCTCAAAATCGGATGTTTGGCTCTGTTTGGTTCATTTTATTTCAAAAGAAAATTGCCGAATCAGAGAAAATGTCCCCAACACAATCAGACTTCGCTTTGCTATCATGAGAACACACTATCAAGCCATGATTTGGCAAAATGATGTCATTGCATGTCCAAAGATTCCACAACCAAATGCTGGTTATGGTTGGAAAAGCATGGCAACAGATTTGGCCCCAGATGACCAGAATGGAACCGGCTCCACAGGCGATTTTAGAACTTCTAAAATGCTGATGCAAAATTAATAAATGCTCAACACTTTTATGCAAATGCAGACGCAGCGGATTTCCGTGCACGAACATGTGCGAATGTTTAGATCTGGATGAAGCAAATTACAGTTTTAACTGGAAAGTGGATAGCAGTTCCGATGAATCTGACAGTAAAACGGATTTTTAATTGGTATCGCTTTGCCAACTTATTGTTCAAAATTCTTGATAACTAGATTCTTCTGAAACGGTTAAGCACGTAAAAAACTTATTTTAATGGTTAATCTAAATGTACAATTACTTGTAAACATTGTTAACTAAGTGCGTATGTGTTGATATCTACAAATATAATTCTATAATCTTGTTTTTATTTAACTGTTTTGGTAGCTCATGGTTGTAACGGGAAATATGTAGTTTCCTGACCTTAAATTTAAAATGTTGGCATATTAAGAAAAATGTTTCAATTTTCTTCTGAAATGATTTTGTATATAAAAAACTTATTCTAATGGTTAATTGAAATGTATCTTTCTTTCAAACGGTCTCAAATTAGTGCCGATGCGTTGATATTTCTCAATGTAATTCTACATTCCTGTTCTTATTTAAATATTTTAGACAGCAAATGATTGTAACAAAAAATATGAAGTTTTTCTGTTCGTTAACCTAAAATTTACAAAGTTGGCTTAATAAAAAAAAAGTCACAGTTTCAATAAATGTTTTGTTTCGTTCAAAAATACTTTTGATAATCTGCAACCGAAAGAAACACCTTTACAAATCATCATAAACTTATTCATTAACTCACATCTTTTACAATAAAGAAGGAGCTCTTAATAGCTCTGAAACACGTGTCTGTATTTTAATTCGGATGTTTATGCATTAAAATAATGTTATTGGTGAATTTAAGCATTTTACGTTTTGAAAACTTGTTGTAAACCGAGAAATGTTGAATATATAACTGTTTTAAATTTGCAGTTATAACCCCCCTCTCCCCTGTGGCATTTTTGGGGAAAGCCATATCCAAAATCATTTTCCTCGTGCTAATACCTTTCTGAAAAACTCTCATAATTGTATGGCAAAAATTGAACGGAAAACCACTTGCCCCCAAAGCAGTTATAACCACCCCCCTGCCCCTGCACCTATTTCGGGGTTGGCAACATCCAAATTCAGTTTTCTCGTACCAATAACTATCAGAAAAACTAACTGCCATAATTGCAACGCACAAATTGAACGGAATAGCACCTGCCCCCCAGCGCTTTTATAACTGCCCCTTGCACCATTTTCAGGGTTTGCAACATCCAAATTCGTTTTCCACGGACCCATACCTTTCTTAAAAACTAACTCCCATAATTGTATCACAAAAATTGAATGGAAAACAACTTGACCCTCCCAACACAGTTATAACCGCCACCTCTGCCCCTGCACGGTTTTTGAAGATGGCAACATCCAAATTCGGATTTCTCGTACCAATACCTTTCAAAAAAACTAACTCCCACAATTGTATCACAAAAATTGAACGAAAAACCACTTGCCCCCCAGCACACTTATAACCGCCCCCCCCCCCCTGCACCATTTTTGGGGGTGCCAACATCCGAATCCGTTTTAATCGTGCCAATGCCATTCAGAAACACTAACTCCCATAGTTGTATTACAAAAATCGCACGGGAAACCATTTGATCCCAGACTAAAGGGGATATCACACGAGAGAAATTACGGGACATCGCAACCGCAATAGGAACCGTCAACGCTATCTGGAACTGGTTTTTCGGAAGGGAAGTTGCCTACAGGGTTGCTGCCGGTTGCGCGGACGGTTGCTCGATTTGTTCACAACGGGGGCTACCATTTTTTAGTTTACATCCATGTGCTTGCGCTTGTTCATCGCTTTTTGTCAATTCTGCATTTGGTTATCACACTGCGTCACTTTAATTTGACACTTATGGATGAAATTAGTAATCAAATACATAATGCAGCTCTTGCAGCTTTAACTGTATGTGGGTTTGTGAAAAGATGGCAAAAAAAAAAGGGGGGGGGAATGATCAAGGCTTTGATTTCAGAGCTAGAGCATCAATTATTATTTCATGCAGTCTCCAAAGCTCCTCCTGTTAAATTCATATTTGAGTTTTAACATTAATTTGTAGAACTTATAGTGAAAATTTCAGAAAAACAGAAAACTTTTATTACTATTAATTGAATGCTTGATTTAAAGTGATACTCTTATTACATTTAAAGAAGACATACAGAATATATGACTTCTCTAGGCTTATTTTTTCCCATAACTACTAAATTAAATCTTAATTTTAGATAGGAATTATTAGTCACTTATTGACAGGTAAGAAGGAATTTTAATTCTAACAAATTATGCCTAAATTCATAGTTAAAAACAAACATGAAAAATTAAATTAAAAAAAAGCCAGCAAACTTTGATCAATAGGCCTTTCATAATTATTTTTTTAAACTTTGAGTTCATAAATATATTGGAGATGTGCTAACATTTTAACTTACACAAATATAACGCCAAATCTGTGGCTGAGTTTATTTAAATAGTTCCAGACATTTAAAAATAAAACGACGCTTTAAAAGATGTAATGAAACGATGATGCGCATTTATACAAGCTATACAAGCATTTATAATACAAATAAGCTTAATACTGAGCAAATTAACACTGCATTGAATAATAGTACGTCTCAATCAATATTTCAAATGTTAATAAAAATAACTTTATCATTTCATAATACCAAACATAATTTTTGACGTCTCAACAAAATATTACAATGTGCGTATCATTTTTAAAAAATTCTTTGTATTATCATGTTCTTTGATTTTCAGATGGATTATTTTTCTTGACTGGAATAGAGTACATGTGTTACTACACAGTAAAAATATTACTAAATAGGTGGAGCTAAAAGTAGAGTAAATATTTCACCATTTCACTTTTCCTCACATTCTCCTACATTTTAAGTATTTTCAAATGGTACATACTGTATGTACCCATCAGTTTGAATTAAAAAAGAAAAGTACAGCTTCAATGCTATGATTTTTAAAAAGGAATTTTCACGTAACTTTTTCAAGGAAAAAAATTTACTGTAATTGTTCAAGTATCAGAATGGGGTGGTTTCCTCCAGTCAAAAGTAGTACTTTTATCACTAAAATTGATAGTATAAGCAAAAAAAAAAAATAACTTGGACCCAAAAATACTTTCATTTTCCCAACCGTTATTTTTTAATTATTTTTTTTAAATGTCCGATTTTTCAAACAAGGCGTGGTCTTGATGACGTCACAAATACACGTGAGTAAAGATGCGAATTAAATATTTTGCTCTGTGAATGTCAACACGAATGGCATTTCATCATTCGTGACGTCACACGACAGAAATGTAAACAATAAAAGCGCCACGATTTAAGTAATTTTTTTAAAATATTAAACAAAAACAAATTATTTAAAAAATGGTCAGATCCTATGTTTTTAAGCATGCTCTTTCAGAAAAAAATACGTTTAAAATTTTGGAAACGACCCCATTGTAACATTTGTGCAAAACAATTTTCAAAAATCCAATGAAACGAAAAACACCAATATAAATTAAGAAATGCATAAAATTCGCACTGATGTTAACTAACATATAAGTAGCAATTTAAATTCAAAATCAGATGCAAAACCAAAGATTAAATGTCGCTCATCCGTTTTTTAAAGTGCAACTGAAAATTTTTGAAACATAAAATAAATAGAACAATAAAAAGGAATCCCCACATTTCTCTCGCCACGATTGCAAATGTATTTTACAGTGACGCTGCCTGACGTCACGAAATCCCAGCGCCCTGATTGGTTCCTTCGCAACTTGCCCAGAATTAAAGGCAATTTTTTTCTAGCGGAGGAAAAAGTTTGCCCCTATACGAGCAACTGCGAATTTCCATAGCACACGAGAATTTTGGAGCAATCGTTTGTGAAAGTGAGTAGAAAAACCAGTTCCGGATAGCGTTACGGTTGCTATTGCGGTTGCTATGTCCTGTAATTTCTCTCGTGTGATATCCCCTTAAGCCCGTTATTTCGATTTTTCCAAGAGGGGGGGGGGATAAAGGGGATGGATTCAATTTTAGTTTTTTGAAGTGAGGAGGGCTGTTGACCCTCTTTACCCTAACCCCTTAAAGAAGGACCTAGTTCAAGAGGTGACCTTATGCCGTTGATGTGATTAAAAATTTGAAGTATTGCAGGACATTAGGTTGCAGTTACTTTGTAATGTGTCACTCGTATTTAAGGAATTTTATGTAAAATTCTCAAATTCAAGCCTCTTGCCAGAGCAGAAAAAAAAAATAACTCACATGCTTGAAATTTTACGCAGTAGTTTGTGCTAAGAAGAAGTTAAAAAAAAAAAAAAAAAAATACCGCACTAGGCGTAAAGTTCAGCTGAGTTTAAAATATTTTGTAAATTTTTTCTTTATTTGATATTTTTCTAAAAATCTCAAAATTCAAGTGTTTTGCCAGAGAAGAAGGCATTAACTCAGAGTCACGAAATTTTGCGTAGTAATTAGTGTTAGGGAGTCACAAATTTTCCGCACTAAGGCTAAGTGTTCTGCTAAAATTCGATTTTTTCGGCCCACCCTACTATGTATAAATAGATGTAAATGAATTAAATGCATGCATTTTGTTCGATGATATTAAAGACTTTATTTTCTCTTTAATTTTGGTCTCATTTAAAGCTTTGGTTCAAATATGTTTCGTAATTTTTTCTTTCTTTTTATTTATTCATTTATTTATTTTGTAAGGTTTTTTTCTTCAGTGTTTCAGAAAAGGCAATGAAGTAAAAATGCTCTCTCTAAAGATAGGAATTTTACTCTCGTTGTAATAATGCAAAGTTTGAGTTAAAAGCCTGTTTTGACCTAAAACAATCAACCCAGGAAAATAATTACTTAATTAGTAAGGACATCAATCACTTAATTCTGATACTTTACAAAGGAAATTAAAATCCAGTTTACCCTTACGTAGAAAAGCAAACTGAGACACTTCGTTAATTACTTGTCTTAAACAAAGGAGAAAGATCTTTTTTCTTTTTGGAACAGTAAAAATCATATGTTCGTGCAATAGGTGGTTAAGTTAAGCAAAGTAAATGCTTAACTTCCGAATTATTCATTATTTGAAACGCAATAATTAAAACCAATTATGATATTTTAAAACGTTTTACAACACTTTTATATGTAACACTGAATGTTATGTCTATTTATTTCAATCATGTATATTTTTTGCAAATGATTTTCAACGGAAGATGCATCTGTGACATGTTTTGTGAAGTTTTCGCGATAATTCTCTTTTGGTTCCTCCTTTCATACTGTTGAGATAGTTTGCATGCGCATACATTGAGTTGGCACGTGTTTGGTCATGTGAGTGGAATTTAATCACGATGGCGTCAGTTGTCGTCTAGCTGCAATAGCATAAGCATATCAGCTCCGCTATCAAATAGCACCAAAGTGGTGTAATCAGATTTTATTGTCCAAAAAACTGAAGTCGGTGATTCGAAACAAAGGCAGAGGTCTCCTCTCAAAGAAAGTTTTATTATTGCAATACAACGCCTGGCGGCACACGGATCATTACACCACGGAAATAATCAACAAACTGGGCTTTGAGACACTGGAACACCCTCCCTACCCAGTCCAGATCTCGCTCCCTCAGACTTTCATCCCTTTTGGACCGCTCAAGGTAGCTTTGAGAGGTCGCCGATTTGTCTTAGACATGTAAAAAAAAAAGGTACCAAAGTGGCTTCTTATCCAACCGAAAACCTTCTACCAGGAAGGCACGAGGAAGCTAGTGGATTGCTGGACCAAGTGCATTGCCAAAGGTGGAGACTATATCAAAAAATAATGTACCTGTTGAACACATATCTCAGTTAAATAAAGTTATCGAACGTAAAGTTTAAGTAATTTTTGAGCCCATGGTTGAAAAAGCTATTTTAAAATTTGTGAAGCATTATTGTGTTGTATTTCTTTACAAGATGCATTAAGATATACGGTTTTTCATCAAACATCTAAAACACTCTAACGAGGTAAAGAGCTATATACTGTAGAGATATTGAATCAGCCAAAATATGGTGTCAAAAAAGACGTAGTGTTTCAAGGAGTCCGTTCTGCTATGCCTCAGTTGTGGGATCTTTAGTAAGAAGATATTTACTAAATAAAAATCACTTAAATTGGCTCGATTTCGCCACCTATTTTCTAAAGCGAGGACATTTTTAACACTTGTAAAGGCTTAAATTTATGTACATATTACTGAGAACGATATTTTCCTTCAAAATCAATATTACTGTCACCTTTTTCACATTTAGAAATTACCCTGCTGCTTTCTTTTCTAACATTTCTCCCCCTCCCTTTTTTTTTTGGCTTACATTCGGATTGGATAAGTTTTGTACTGGAATATTTTGAAGAATTTTTCACTTTTAGATATAGTAAATATCTCAACACGATAATCCTTTAAATTAAGAATAATTTAATAATTTATTCATTCTAAGTACCCCTAATTAGGTTCGTTCAAAACATGTTTTTCAATTTAAATTTGTCGCAAAAAAAGAATGATTTTTTAATAGTTGTTTTCGCGGTATAATTTCTTTAATAACGCATTCACTCAAATTTCTTTCCGCAAAGTTAGTGCTTTCACAAAAAAAAAAAAAAAAAGGATCTACTTTTCATGATGTAACTCTTTTGGTGATCCGATTTTCCAGAGCGAGTCCAATTTTAGTGTTCTTTCTGTATTGCATACAAAAAAAAAAAAAAAAAAAAAAGAATTTTGACATTTTGAATTCAAATTATGTTTTTCGCAATCACGTGTGCGTGTGTATGTAGGCGTGTGTGTTTTTGTCTGTGTGCAGACATGAGTGTGTGGGTATGTGTGTATATGTGTAGGTGTGTGTGTATATGCGTGTAGGTGTGTTTGTGTGGGGGATATGTGTATGTGTTTGAGTGTCTGTATGTATGCGTGTGTGAATGTGTTTGTGTGGGGCGGTATGTGTATGTGTATGTAGTTGTGTGTATGTGTTTGTGTGTCTGTATGTGTGTGTGTGTAAGTGTAGTCAAGTGACGCAACCTGGTGACGGTTTTCGCTAGAGGAGCCGCATCGTGAGGCTGGAAAACGGTGGTGCTGCAGAGAGTGCTGGCGGGAAAATAAAATCATAGGACATCAAAACAGTCAAATGAAAGCAACAAGCAATCGTGATTGCTCAAAAAATAAACAAATAAATAAAAAAAATGAAATTGTACCTTTTTAAGTTTTTTTCATATCAGGATTTGCATGAAGAAAATATACACTTTAGACGAATTACCTCTAACGTGCATATTTGAAAATGCGCACCTATTCCTTTGAGTTATTTAAGAACAGCAATAACTTAAAAAGGTAAAAGTAAAGGGGAACACTAATCAGATTTTTTACATACGAGTAAGAGAAAATGAGGCTGGAGAAAGACAAGAACAATGCAGGTCAATGCACAATACTCCATGCAACGATAGTTAAAAATGCAGGGTCTTTACATTAACCTAAAACATGAAACTGAAATAACACAAAAATCGTTGCAGATATAACTAAAAATTTTTTTATTAAAAGGAACACCAAAAAAGGAAATTAAATCAGAATGTTTTCAAAACGAGAAACTTCAGAGGCAATACAGTGGGGCAACCTAGTCATGAAATCATCAGCGCAACATCATAACTGAAGATGAATCAATACCTGAATAGTAAAGTAAGAAATAACGTCAAAACGCACAAATTGCAGATTACTGCAATTTGTGCGTTTTGACGTTGTTATTTTTTACTTTACCATCAGTAACTTGTTCGAGTGTTTCTCTTTTAACACTTGCTAATGATTTAGTTACGAACTTTTGGAGGCTATTGGGGTCAGCAGGATTCTTCTTAAACAATAGGTCTTTTATGTGATCCCAAAGGAAGAAAGTCGCACAGAATCATATTCGGTGAATACGCTGGCCAATGCAAAGCACCAGGACTGTTGTTTGGGTATTGGTAAACAATAAGCCACTGCTTACAGTGTCAAACATTTTCGCAGCAATAGTGTTGCATTTGCACCACATAGGTGCCAATTTTTTACAATGAATATACGGTCTTCGGTTGAATATTGCACTTTGGGAAACTATTTCGTAATGACGTGAAACTAACATGAAACAGTGTCCTTTTATATCCTCCGCCACTGCATTAATAGCATCATTATAATGTGAGTCTCCACGAAGTTATTTTCTTTTAAAGTTGTAGGTTAATTAAAAGAAAAAGATACAGTGTGTACATGTTCATTTCGCTGAACAATTACCATGACTTTATGCAAACACACGCTGTTATATAAAATAAACTAAATAATGAGAGCAACTCATGCATAATTCTTTTCGAGATTTATAATAACTGTTAGATTAAAAAGTATTCCATACCTTTAGATAAAGCAATATGGAGAATAATAATTTTGAAGTCAAATACTTTTTGCAAGCCCTCTTGGCCATAAATCATCTGTTAAAAGGTGTATTACAGCTTTTACTGCACACTATAAAAAAAAGACATAGATATATATGTATAAATATTACTCAGTTTTTCAGGATGTAGAAGAATAAAATGGGGATGAAAGATCTTTTTCAATTTAATAATAATTTGAAGGAAGTGGTCTAACTGGAAATCTGCTGTCATCTGAAGTGATAAATTGGTCCACAGATCGTGATGTAACAAAAGGATACAATTCACAAAAATATTTTTCGTGCTCATCTATCTTCTATTTGACAACTTTTTATTTTACTCAAAAAAAAAAAAAAAAAAAAAAAACGGAAAAAAAGGTTTAGTATATCATTTTACGGAACGGTTTAGGGGTTTATATCGCATTACAGAATGACTTGTCTTTTTTCTTCTGGTTGGATAAGTTAACAATTATTTTCTATAGAAACTTCTTACATTTTTTTGTTTTTAAATATCTCGCACATTTTTTTGCACTAAGACCTTTAAATGACATTTTAGCATCGAGTAGTAACTAATAAACACGTCCCTAAAGTAACTGTTTTGTTTTTATTTTTGCAGTAACATACAAATCAATTAATTTCCAATAAATCAAACATTATCTTACTATTAAAATGTAGATAATACAATCATCTACAGGTTAAAATGTAGCAGTTAAGATGAAAGAAATATGTATTACATTTCCATCATCCAAAAAGTAATAACAACATAACGTGTACATCACATTGCTTCTTGCACATTAGTAAAATAAAAACAGTATGAAAAAATTAATGAAACATGTCTCTGAAATCTAAAAATCGAAGACTTTTGTAATTGTGAAACACATTTTCATAAAAATAAATAAAAAAAAAAGGAAATCTGTGGGGCAAACATTGATAAATTTGCGCTAAGCTATACAGATGGATAGACCGAGGGGTTTGAAAAAATATTGCTTCTTTTTTGTTAAAATATTTTTAAAAAGTTATATTTCAATTTACTATATTAAAATGAATGCCTGATTTTCGACTTTTAGCAACAATATTTATGTAGCTCATAATAATGTAATGAACTAAATTATATATTTTTGAAAATTTGGATCAGAATTCTGCAGAAGAAAAAAAGACCAAATACTAAAATGTGAATTGTTCCTTTATTTTCTGTCGAAAGCGGTGAATTTGTTTTCTAAATATAGCCTTACTTATAAATTTGGATCAAGTATTAAGCAAGATAAGGCGTTCCATAAGAAACGAAAAACACCTTTGAGAAATAATATAAACTGGCTGACCCATGCATATAATGTGACGTGTGTAGAATTTTGGCTTAAACTGGTGAAGTTATCTTTAAAAAAAACGATGCTGATTTAAAACGTTTGAATTATGAAGCAGTAATGAAGTTAGAGAGCACACACAATAAACACCTTTTACAAATAAAATGTACTACCTGACACGTGCGAAGTAGGGGGAAAAGTGGGTATAGTGAGACAACAGCAACATATTTTCTGTTTGGATATTTCCAGCCTTGTACAACT